>NC_091135.1:25052276-25364530 GCF_041381155.1 Argopecten irradians | reverse complement strand
GTCCTGGCACGTGTCGACTCCCGCGCTTATCTCTTTACCAACCTTTAGTTTCCCAAAACTTTTGAAATATTTATCTGTTTTGAATCAAATAAAAACAACTACATTATCTCTATTCCAACACGAGAATTAGTCAGCTAAGTGTATCGCCAATTGGGATTAATTGTACGTACCGAGACACAAAAACTACCTTGTAAATAATTGTACATCTGTATGCATCCATATTAAAATTTTATTTCTCACAGTAGGCGAACTTCACTGTTTGAATACCGGACGTTGTGACCGCCGAAGCGAGAGATTAAAAAAATAGATTAACGGGTACTGATATTCAATGTGTGTTTTAATCATTCTAGGGACTTTATATATCGTGTTAATATATAACAAAATAGATTCGGCGATTATTTATTTTCTTATGCAATCGGTACAATTATATATATATTGATAACCACTCTATTATCTTTCATAATCAATCATAAATCAACAACACCAGCATTCGAACCGGCTTAATTTCTGCAATTCTAATTACAAATTGGACGAATGATTGAATGATGAACAAATTATGTATGGAGTGACAACCTAACAATGTTTCTGAAAAAAAATATTATTTAGAATGTCCACAATCATGTCTTTTATTCGGGGCTACTGTATGACTTGTAGCTGGTCATGACGGAATTGACTGTATGATCCGTAGTGATTCTACTGTCGATTCCTAGCGATTTGCTTCATGTGTCTCGTGCACTTGACACCGCTTCGCTTTTGGTATTCTGTTCAACGCTCGCCCTAGCTGCACAATTGTAGCTCAAAAGACTTTTAGACAGAAAATGGTGTCGTCTTTAGAGCTGCAATTGGTGCGTGCCTATTACTGCTAATGGAGCAAAGTAATGATTGTGCAAACCATTATAAAACGTTTGTTTGCATTTTATCGTACTTGTTTGATATCGCTTAACTACAAGGCAATAAAACTGAACCACATAAAATATCAAATTCTCATCGAGGCATTATTTTTTAGATCATCTGACCCGAAGGGTCAGGATGACCTATTGTCATCATGCACCGTCCGTCGTCGTGCGCCGTCCGCAGTGCGCCGTCCGCAGTGCGCAGTGCGCCGTCCGCCGTGCGTAAACTTTTCATTCAAACGACTTCTTCTCAATAACCGGAAGGCCAAGGGTACTCATATTTGGCCAATAGGTTGCTGTGATGGAGGGCTACCAAGTTTGTTCAAATGAATGACCTTGCCTTTCATTCAAGGTCACAGGGGTCAAAAGGCTAAAATCTTTAAACGACTTCTTCTCAAGAACCAGAAGGCCCAGGGTACTGATATTTGGCCTGTAGGATGCTGGGATGAAGGGCTACCAAGTTTGTTCAAATAAATGACCTTGACTTTCATTCAAGGTCACAGGGGTCAAATAGGCTAAAATCCTTTAAACAACTTCTTGTGAATAACTAAGAGGCCTAGAGACCTGATATTAGGCCTGTGGCATGCTGGGATTAAGGGCTACCAAGTTTGTTCAAATAAATGACCTTGACCTTCATTCAAGGTCACGAGGCTCAAATAGGCTAAAATCTTTAACTGACTTCTTCTCAAGAACCATAAGGTCCAGGGCACTGATATTGGGCTTGTGACATGCTGAGATGAAGGGCTACCAAGTTTGTTAAAATGAATGACCTTGATCTTTATTCAAGGTCACGGGGCTCAAATAGGCTAAAATCTTTAAATGACTTCTTCTCAAGAACCAGAAGGCCCAGGGTACTGATATTGGGCATGTAGCATGCTGGGATGAAGGGCTACCAAGTTTGTTCAAATGAATGACCTTAACCTTCATTCAAGGTCACAGGGCTCAAAAAGGCTAAAATCTTTAAACGACTTCTTCTCAATAACCAGAATGACCAGGGTACTGATATTTGGCCTGTAGGATGCTGGGATGAAGGGCTACCAAGTTTGTTCAAATAAATGACCTTGACCTTCATTCAAGGTCACAGGGGTCAAATAGGCTAAAATCCTTTAAACAACTTCTTGTGAATAACTAAGAGGCCTAGAGACCTGCAATTAGACCTGTGGCATGCTGGGATGAAGGGCTACCAAGTTTGTTCCAATGAATGACCTTGACTTCATTATAAGGTCAGGGGGTTCAAAAAGGCTAAAATCCTTTAAACAACTTCTTGACAATAACTAAGAGGCCTAGAGACCTGATATTGGGCCTTTGACATGCTTGGATGAAGGGCTATCAAATTCGTTCAAATGAATGGCCTTGATCTTCATTCAAGGTCATGGGGGTCTAGGCTTAAATCTTTAAAGCTTCTTCAAGACCAGAAGGCCAGGTACTGATATTGGAGCATGAATGAAGGGCTACCAAGTTTGTTCAAATGAATGACCTTGACCTTCATTCAAGGTCACAGGGGTCAAATAGGCTTAAATCTTTAAATGACTTCTTCTCAAGAACCAGAAGGCCAAGGGTACTGATATTGAGCATGCAGCATGCTTGGATGAAGGGCTATCAAGTTTATTCAAATGAATGACCTTGATCTTCATTTAAGGTCACGGGTGGCAAATAGACTAAAATCTTTAAATGACTTCTTCTCAAGGACCAGAAGGCCCAGGGTACTGATATTGAGCATGTAGCATGCTGGGATGAAGGGCAACCAAGTTTGTTCAAATGAATTACCTTGACCTTCAATCAAGGTCACAGAGGTCAAATAGGCTAAAATCTTTAAACGACTATGTTGTATTGTACTAATAGTCAGATGTCCGTTAAGGCCCATGGGCCTCTTGTTTACATCTCCGCTCACTATTGGCTTGATTGATTCGCCCTGTGAGGAAGGTCTCTATAAGTGTAGTTTCTGAAGGGAATTTATATGCTCAGTGTATAGACTATAAAAGGGCAACGTTCCCATACACTTAATTAATCAAACAACAAACAACAATCTTGTTTACATATATTATGAAGGTCTTTCTGAAGGGAATTTATACGACAAGTCCACTTTGTGAATTTGCGTCTTGTGAGCGGTACGGTAGATATTAAGAATGGTAGTTGTGTTTGTTTTTGACAAAAATAATATGTAGATGCATGTATACGCTTAAAATAATTGGAAACCTACAAAAAGTATAGAAAACTTATGCCCGTGTGATTTTCGGAGGCAGTGCTCCACTACGACACATAGGGACCAATTCATACCCGGCCGAAAGTATTAGTAGGCCGGGTACGTATATTCGTTCTACACGCGCCCCAGTGAGGTAGGCTATTGGTTCTGTCTCCTGGACGACACACATCAAAGTCTAAAAAAAATGGCAGTTTCTGCTCCTGCTTAGCGCTATGCATAAAGGGAGTGGGACAACTGTTAGGTATATTGGTTATTGAAAAGAAGTTGTTAAAATGAAAGTTAATGCATGGCGTAAGACAACAGAAGTACAGCCAAATACAATCTTATTATCAATACAAAGTAGGCATGGAGACTTGATACTGAACTTGTAACATGCAGTGATCAACGAACTACCAAGTTTGAAGTTTGTTCAAATGAATGGCCCTGGTACCTTCAAACAACTTTTCAATAAGTGAAAGCCCTTAAGCACTCAGCTATTGGGCCTGTAGTCTGATGGTTGAAGCAATTTGAAATTTGTTAAGTAATAGTTGGATGTTTTCGTGGTCACAACCGTCAAATACATCAAAAACTAATAAGTTCTACCAAGTTCAACTAAAAGAGTTCTTAGCACATATAAAATAGGACTTTTTTGTTGAAGAAAGCCAGGTGAGCAATTATAGGTCTAATTCTAATCGCCTTTTGTCCGTCGTATGTCCGTAAACAATTTGCATTTTCGACTTCTCCAAAACTGCTGAATGAAATTTTGCGCAAACCTAAGGCATAAGGCCAATCAAAATTGTGAATTATATGGTCCCCAACCCCCAGGGGGCTGTGGGAGGGGCCAAAAGAGGTAAAATTAACTAAAATTTCAAAAATCTTCTTCACCATTAAAGCCACACTATACATAACTATCAACAAAAATTCAAGTTGAATTTGACTCCGATATTGTATGTATTTGTAAACGTAGTTGAAATTAAGATATATTAAAGAATATTTATAATGTATTTTTAATAACTTTGGTACAGCAGTTGTTGAAAGTCGATACATATAAACATGCCTTCATTTTAAACTGGTCGCCATAGAAGTTACGATTATTGCTGAATGGAAGTCAGAAAGTTCATGACCCGTTTTCGGAAGAGTTCGGACAGACGTTACGTAGTTACTGTAGTCACATGACGTTCTCGGCAAGGACATTACAATGTCAGCTTACTCCGGCTTGTTTGACTTAGTGGGACCCACCTAGCGACGTGTAATATTTATTTGATTTTTATCAAAATATTCCGAATCATAATCGCTTATCTTGAATTCGATTTAGTCCTGTCTTTGCATGATTTACAACAAGAAAGGTACGGATATTGGGCCTTTAATAGATGTGGTGGAATCAAATACCTTTCATAAATAGAAAGGTTAAAGTCCTTTACAAAAATTATGAATTATATGACCCAATGGGTCTCGTTTCCCTCTAGGGAGGGGGTTAAGTTTACTAAAGTTTATATTGAGAAAGCACATTTTCGAGCATTATTTGGTCATTTGTAATAGGAAATAAGTCAAAAATTGTCAGAATTATCAGTATGAGATGGCCATTGAATCCTATTAACAAATTTTCAATGACTGACCCCAAGGGGCAGGATCAAAAGGGGTCAATTAGGCTAAAATTTCAAATATCTTATTCTGAAATTCTGGAAAAGGTAGAATTAAATACTTTTCATAGATGAAAAGGTCCTTTACAAAAATTGTGAATTATATGACTCTGGGGAGGGGGTCAAGTTTACTAATAGTTTATATACCAAAAACACCCTTATGAGCATTTTTTATTCAATTTTCATAGGAAATGAGTCAAACTTGATTAGAATTATTAGCCTGATATATAGTATTTTAACATTCATATCAGTCCTCGTTGACCCCCTGGGGGA
Source organism: Argopecten irradians (assembly GCF_041381155.1). Taxonomy (NCBI): domain Eukaryota; kingdom Metazoa; phylum Mollusca; class Bivalvia; order Pectinida; family Pectinidae; genus Argopecten; species Argopecten irradians. The sequence goes on along the minus strand of NC_091135.1, from coordinate 25,359,542 downwards.
CCAGAGGGGCAGGGCCAAACAGATTCAAAATGACTTAAAGTTAAAAAAAATCTCTTGTGTTCATACTTTTCATAGATTACAAAGTCAAATTTATAAATCATTGACCAACTTCAAGGGCCAGTATATTGGTGTTTATATGTCTTTGTTTCATTCTAAACGAACTCTGGTGACCGTTAAGGCCCTAAACGAACTCCGGTGACCGTTAAGACATGGAACTCTGGTGACCGTTAAGGCCCTAAACGAACTCCGGTGACCGTTAAGACATGGACCTCTTGTCAGTCTATTTGGTCTTTTGTATTTTATCAAAAGATTTTCTCCACTACTGTATACTTCTTACCAATAGTCAGGTGACAATTAAGGCTTATGGGTCTCTTGTTAGATAAACTTTGACACAAAATAACAAACACATTTTCAATCAGTTATAGTTCTGATACATTTAATTTTCAGACATGACATGAACAAGATTAAGAGAAGCACAACACAAGTATTTATTAAATACATATACATGTAACTATTTGACTAGGTCAGAAATCTTAACCACTCGTTCCCATCACATAATAAAAGCTGGTACTTTGTAAAATATTTTCACATCTACAGTTTTGTTTAATTTACAGTAAGAGTTTTCAAATAGGATTCACTGTCCTTGGCAAAGACTCTATAGATGGAAAAATTGAACATGCAGATATTTCGAAAAATATAACAATATTACTAATTCAATTTTCACAACAATTAAGCTCTACTTGCATTGAATATACATTTCAAATATATTTTCAAAATTAATTCACTTGGTTATACTAAAACTTTCAACAGTAATACTTAGTTTAATCACATTGTTTAGAACATTCTGTAATATGGAATTTAATTAACGTAATGTTATGCATATTTGATAATCATTCTGACATCAAGTAATTGTGAACTTAAATCAATCGTTTCTGTCTGTCATTCTGACATTAACCATAATTGTGAACTTAAATCAATCGTTTCTGTCTGTCATTCTGACATTAACTGTAACTGTGAACTTAAATCAATCGTTTCTGTCTGTCATTCTGACATTAACCGTAACTGTGAACTTAAATCAATCGTTTCTGTCTGTCATTCTGACATTAACCGTAACTGTGAACTTAAATCAATCGTTTCTGTCTGTCATTCTGACATTAACCGTAACTGTGAACTTAAATCAATCGTTTCTGTCTGTCATTCTGACATTAACAGTAATTGTGAACTTAAATCTGTCCGTTTTTATCCATGTAAAGCTATAGGCTCATTTCATATGCACCCAGTAAAGTTGTGTTGGAGACTAAATATGGAAGACTAGCCATGTTTGTTTAAAATTAGAAATTATTAATAATACATGTACTAATCTTCTAAAAATAACTTAAATTTCAAGTAACCCATACATTTTCATTTCACAACTTACATGTAATGCTAACAATGGAAAGAATTTATGTACCAAATCCATCAAAATATTACTAGACAATTGAAAAATTAAGTTTCTTAATCTTGGTGCATTCCATTTGCAGATTTGTACCACTTGTATCGATACAAAACTGCTGTATCTCAAATGGAATGCTCCATACCAGCTGAATGGTACCAGTACAAGTGGTTCCTTTTCAGAAGGGTACCACTTGGACAGTGGACTCGAGATTTGTCATTTGTCATCAAAATGTTTTCTTTGTTGAAAACAAGACAGAGAGCATTTATATCCGATGAAATTAAATGGATTGTTTGTTTCAATGTATGACAAAACTATTTATATCAACATCAATATTTATTTCAATTTTGTTGTTAACACAGAAATATTTACATGGATAATCTTGAGGTCCTGTCAGAGTAACATTGACGTTCTGCAAATCAACTGACAAATATATTTCCAAGGGAATTTATCAAATTATTGGAATGGCTTTTGATCATGGAATGCAAAAACATTATTATGTTTTGAAATAAGTCATGTTATCATCTCATCAAGTTAAGCTAGCTTTCTAATATCTTAATGAATTTTTAACTTAATCACATAAAATCGTAGTATCTATTTCTATTTTTGTATTATAAATATAAACTAGGTTTAATTTGTGGCATCACAGTTGGTACCATTTGTATCCATATAGCTACACAAAGAATTCTGCTTTGTAATGCTCATATGTAAAACTCAACTTGAAAAGTCATTCCTGTATCTAGTAGGTATCTGATGTTATGAAATCTGTTACCTTTTCTTCCTTTTACAAGGTTTTATGGCACAAAAAGTTATTTTGATTGCATCTATGGTAATCTTGTGATAATAAAAAATATTTCACAGCCAGTTAATGCTTTTTTAACGAATCAATGATTAATTTGGCAAATTGATTTGTAGAATTATAGTATCTTTACACCATCCACATAACATTTTGTGGAGCATCTCCAATTTCTATGTAATAATGCTGAAGTTTGTATAAAATAGCACTGTTAGATTGAAAAATATAATCAAGAGCAAATCATTTTGCTGAAAAATTGAACACTTCAGGCCAAGCTAAGGCATATGATTAACCAGATATGGACGAAAATTATAATATACAGTATACATTGAGCGAATTGTCTCTTTAATAATAAATAATATTAAAAGTATGTACATGCATTTACAACTAATGAATACGTTAATCTTAATGACATTGGATATCTAGTGTATTAAATTTCAACACATGTTTTGCTGTTTCATATTTCAAGTCAAATGGCCTTTAATAAGGTAATACATGTACCTTCAAATCCTGTGGTACATGCAAGGATTTATAAGTATACGTCCTTGGGTACATGTAATCTGCCAAAGGAATCATTGAATGGTTCATATTAATAATCCATACAGTAAAACTAATGGAGTCATTCATTAAACAATCACATTTATTGTAGTTATTGCTGACATACATTTACAAATAGATCTAACTAGGCTGAAACCTGTACTTATCCAAGGGAAGTAACCCTAATACATGCATGCTAAAAAAGGTTAATAACACGTTTCAACATTGCTGATTTTGTTTATTGACCTACATGTGCTTTTATCCTTTGAGTCATGAACTCATGACCCAATTTAGTCAGGGTAGGTGTGATGGCTGAATGGTTTTAAAAGATGTTTACCACAATTCCTCAATTTCTGAGTTGCAAACTCACATGCAATGTGGGAGCAGTTGCGAGTGTAGTTGGGTACTCCTGCTAGAGGGGTAAAATAATCACATTTATCTCTCTGTCCCTAATATATATATATATGACTTTATTTATTTTACATTGATTGAGAAACAAGTTGTACAACTTATGCAAAATCACTCCCGATAGCCTGGATGTAAGTGTGCGAGGGATCTTTGTGTGGGAGAAAACCCACGTAATCAGGCAGGTGACCCCTGACCTTTTCACATATGTGCCCGGGATCAAACTCCGGTCGGCTAGGTGAAACTCTCTGCCCCTACAACCAATTGATGGAGAGCGGATAATTGTATACACCAATGGTCTGTGTTATGTATATGTATATGTATAATGTAAAATTGTCACAACACCAAACAGCAGGTCATTTCTTTGGGTGAGATAAACGATGTTCCTTCAGACATTTTGTTGTACAAAATTTATAGTCACTGTACTCAAACGGAACCTTTCCTGTCATGTCTCTTCCACACTGGAAACACCGACTGTAATCAAACAAAATTGAAATTTGTCTAATATCTGAGCATATCAAAGAAGGGTGAAAAACAAACCAATGTACTACATATTCAAAAACTATTGTGAACTCTGGTACTTTTACTTACATGTACCTTATATGGTACTCGTTTTGAAGATCATACATGTGATGGTTAAAGAAAATCTTTCTTTATTCAAAATTTTGGGGATTTCTTTTTTATTTTGGTGTGTTTAAAAGAGTTTTCTTTTTCTAACTAGTCTTACATAACTTTATTCCTACATTTTAAATTACATATGACTTGCACTATCTTAATTTGTTTAATAATGATTTACCTCAACACTGGAGCTGTCCCTCCTTCAACTTCTGTCTGTTTCAGTAACCGTTTTTCAGCAGCAGCAAGAGCTCTCTGAAAAAAAAAAACAACATAGAATTCTATACTGTTTTAATCAATGACAATTCAAATGGATTTCTCTCTAATAAAACATTACACAAAAATTATCGTAATTTTTTTAATTACTTCTAAGGCTGATAGTGTCAAGACTTTAATCATAAGTTAAAATAATTTTCATTCATTCTGAAAATTAAAAAACACATTCCTCATTGCAACCATATAATCCATACATTTGGCAAAGTACATGTTTAAGGAATGTCTACCTTTTCTCTGTCTGATAGAGAGAGGAATCTAGATTTTTCTCTCTCTTCTTTTTTCTTTACTTCCTCTTCTGCACGTTTTTCCTATTGAAATCAACAATTAATAATTTAAAATAGCTGTTGATATAACAATATTTGATATGAAGGAAAACATTTACAGTGTATACTTATCTCCTATTTGCACATGTAATATGCACCACACTTTAATATGAAACTTCAAAGATTATTTCTGATATACTTTTTTGTACATCATTGTATTATTACAATAAAAATATTCTGAAATGAAATGAAGTAAAAAAAAAAAAAAAAAATCATCATGTCTTATCTAAAAATCTTTTGATCAATTCATGAATAATTGTAGAAATTATTACATAACACATTGTCAGTATTTTAATTCACCTTCATCTTTTCCTGCTTGGCCTTTTTCTGTATTTTCTTTCTTTCTGCTTCCTTCTGTCTTCTTTCTATTTCCATTTCCTCTGTAAGAGGACTCGGAACCTATCAGAGATCACAGAAAAAATTCTATTCAGTTAATTTAATAATGAATAATTTTTAAAATCTTCTAGGACACAGAATTTATTTTTGATAACAACCTTGGTTTCAGTATTAGTTACAAAGCAATGCAAGCTTCAGTAATAGCCAAGAAACACAATCTTTTGTTAGTTAAGGATTAAAGTGTCTTTCTGGTGGTTCTATCGAAGGATAAAGTTGAGTATGGGATCAGTATTTGTTTCATGGACCGCTTCGCAGTCAATTCCAAATTATGATACCCTACTTAACTTTATCCTTCCATAGAACCACCAGACAGATACTTTAATCCTTATATTTACAGTCTGAACTATTATTTTCATAGCTTCTTATTTACCATATAACAGATTCGAAACTTTAAGTCATCTTATTTATCTGATGTAAAATCTCCACAGCACAAATCAATATGAATTTTAGGCATTTACATAGTGTGATTACTCACGCTACACAATTCATAACGTGGCAGGATATTTAACATAGCTGTGACGCGGCGTCCGATTCAAACCACGTGCGTCAAGGAGGTGTGACGAACAGATTATCTTCAACTTTGTTATCACTTGTGGATCTTTGTTCTACATGGAATGAAGTACTGATTGCACATGTACCAAAGGCAAAATAAATTACTAAGCCATATTACCCCTTGTCATGTTTAGTATACATTTCTGAACTCACCTGAGCAGCTTCATAGTCATATTTATGAGGAAACTTTGCCATAAATCTCCTGAACTCATTCCTGGTCTCTTTGTTGGTTGTACTTATGTAGGGAGTTTTACCAAATTTATCTCTGATAAATAAAAATAAAACACGTATAGTTTCAAAGTACCACTATAATACAATGCCATGCAGTTTCAACTCTTATCAAATATGAGTCTATGAATATAAAATAATTGTCTAAAACGGTGTGTGATTCTAAAAGAGAAATGTGAACACACTTGGATTTGGAATACATTAGAATTCGGTTGTAAGAAGAGATCCCAGAGGGATCTTGGCGCCCACCCAAAAATGATCTATGTCTGACAATGGAAAGAGGGATCTTTTCCCTGCTTTTCAAACTTTTTCAAACACACTACATATAAAATTTGAGACAGATCGCTATTGTACTTTCTAAGAAATAGTGGTAACAAACTTCAACAATGAAATCTAAGATGGCGGCCAGTTGGCCATCTTGTTTACCGATCAGTCCCGAAAGGTATTATGCATCAGTCCTAAAAGGTACTATGCACACACAACTAGGGTACAAGGGGAACCTATGCATGGAATTTGAGAAAGATCCCTTCAGTGCTTTCTGAGAAATAGCGATAACAAACTTTAACTATCAAAATCCATGATGGCCGTCGGTCGGCCATCTTGTTTACTGATCGGTCCCAAAATACAATATACACAACTAGGATGCTAGGGGAACCTGTATATGAAATCTGAGAAAGATCCCTTCAGTACTTTTTGAGAAATAGCGGTACCAAACTTTAACTATCAAAATCCAAGATGGCCTCATGTCATTCATCTTGTTCACCGATTGGTCCCAAAATGCAATGTGCACAACTAGGGTCCTAGGGGAACCTGTATATGAAATTTGAGAAAGATCCCTTCAGCACTCTTTGAGAAATAGCGATAACAAACTTTAACTATCAAGCTTGTTCACCGATCGGTCCCAAAATGCAATATGCACAACTAGGGTCCTAGGGGATCATACATACGAAATTTGAGAAAGATCCCTTCAGCACTTTTTGGGAAATAGCGGTAACAAACTTTAACTATCAAAATCCAAGATGGCCGCCTGTCAGCCATCTTGTTCACCAATCGGTCCCAAAATGCAATATGCACAACTAGGGTCCTAGGGGAACCTGTATATGAAATTTGAGAAAGATCCCTTCAGTACTTTTTGAGAAATAGCGGTAACAAACTTTTAACTATCAAAATCCAAGATGGCCGCCTGTCAGCCATCTTGTTCACCGATCGGTCCCAAAATGCAATATGCACAACTAGGGTCCTAGGGGAACCTGTATATGAAATTTGAGAAAGATCCCTTCAGCACTTTTTGAGAAATAGCGGTCCCAAACTTTAACTATCAAAATCCAAGATGGCCGCCTATCAGCCATCTTGTTGACCGATCGGTCCCAAAATGCAATATGCACAACTAGGGTCCTAGGGGAACCTACATATGAAATTTGAGAAAGATCCCTTCAGTACTTCCTGAGAAATAGCGGTAACAAGAATTGTTAACGGACGGACGGACGGACGGACGGATGGACGGACGGACCACGGACCACGGACGAAAGGCGATTTGAATAGCCCACCATCTAATAGATGGTGGGCTAAAAATAAATAAAGCTATTAATTGACTACCTTACACTACATTTTATTAAACTGTAAACTAGTTCACAGTTCATGTATATAAATATGTATCATAGTCAAGATATCAGTTTTAAATTATATACAATAAATGTATTTCTTCAATCAAACAATTTTACTTTCAACACTCACTTGACAGCAGGATTTGCTCCCGATTCCAACAAAGCTTTAATAACCTTCTTATGTCCTTCTTTAGCAGCAACATGGAGTAGAGTTGTAAGCTGGTCCCCTATTGGCTCATTTAAAATTGCTATGGAAACCATTGGTGACAACATTTCTTCTACATTAGAATTTGAACCAAATCCATCAAGCTGTTTACCAGTCTTATTTGAGATATCTAAATTCATCCCTTCTTTCTCCTTCTGGTTTTTATTCAAGATATACACACTGCTATCACACATAGTTTCATTAACAGTATCCTTTAAATTATCATTGTCTTCTTTATTTTCAATGTCAGATATAGGAACACTATTGGTTTTCAAATCATTTGGTGAAGAAGTTCTTTCATTTTCACTTTTTTCTTTTACAGGAATTTCATGATTTTCCTTTGAATAATCTGTTTGGGGTTTAGACTCCACAGGAGCCATGTCCGAAGTAAATACAGCCAGCAGATTCTGAAGTGTTTCAAAGTCTCCAACTTTACAGGCTGTGTAGAGTGAGTTCTTCAAGTGATACTTTTCCTCTTCTGCATTCAAGATCATGCAAAAACAAAAATGATTTCTATTAAATCCTTTTTCAAGTTTACTTTCACACTTTTTGTTTGTTTTACTGCTTTAAATATTACTGAATTGCCAGTTGAGCAGCTATAAATGACATTTTAAAGGTCTGTACTAACTTGCTGAGTCTACCATATTAAAACCATTGGCAATTCTAATTTATAAATACTATAAAAACAGCAGAACATCCAATCACATATCTCAGACCACCATCAGAGAATCTCATTAGGATGATTTTTCAATCAAGTTTACTGAATGCTTGATTAACATACTATACCTGTTTTATATGAAATGAATGTACATGATTAAATCCCTTTGTGCTTATATTAACTGAATGCATGATTATCTCCCCTTTAACATGTTATCAATTGAACACATGATAATATTTTTACTCCCCATTATCTTATTCTGTATTTGCATATTACAGAGTTATCTGCCCTTGCGAGTAGGTATTAATTGGTTATGTCATGTGTTTGCGAGCGTAACGTCATACTTTTCAGAGAAAACAACGTAAATTGCGCTCACAAAATACTGACATAACAATCAATATCTTCCCGCAAGGGAGTTAATTCTGTAATATGCAAAGATAGAATATCAACTAATGCATTAAATATGATATCAAATGAATGAATGACGAATTCACTTTTACTCATCAGAAAAGTAGAAGATCTTAAAATGGATGCAACCAAGCTTTACCAAAAGCATCAGATTCTGGAGCAATTTGACGTTTTAAAGATGGGCGGCGTTTACGTGCCCGCTGTTTCTGAGGTCGAGGTTTACGGGTGGCTCTGAACTCTTTCAGATCTTCAGTTGACAGACTTTCCATAGTTTCTACAATGTCTGTGTCACTGGCAGTGGACGCACCAGAGGAAAAGTTTTGGGAATCCTGTCGAATTGTATCTATCAAAATAAAACCGAGATGATTATCCAGATCTTTCTAAGATTTACTTCTATTTATTCATCATGGCCCACATGGTGTTTTTCATATTTATCTTCCAGATTTCTTCTCTCTCTAGCAAGACAAAATAACAATGTACCTCAACAAGAAAAATATTCACTGTATGCAACTACATTCATGCAAAAGTGATAAAGAAAAGGTGTCTTGCTTGTAGCCATGCATCAGAACAGACCACACCATTTCTCAGGTTTCAAAGAAATAAACTTTCAAAGCAAGGTAAAGGAAATATCAAACTATGCACTACATCCTTGCCCAAGGTTTAGTAAACCAACCATTCAATATGGGAAATCGTTCTCCCTTTTGTGTTTTAAACTTTTAATCAATTTAAAATATGAAATACACTTTAAATAATTAGAGTCTTTTTCCTTACTAAGAAGAATTGCTGCCCTTTTCTTTCACAATCCCTTACCTAATAACTCCAGCTGTTGACACTTGATCATCAGTTTAGATTTGTCCTCCGTAGAATTGGGTCTTTCAGACGTTTTACTGTCAGTGGTAGCCAATGGCGAAGTCTTAAGCTTTGACTTGTCCTTGATTTTTCTGTGTCTTGGAGATGTTTGGAGGTCATCAGGTACAACTTCAAGGTGACCAGTGTCAGCACTAAAGGTCACTGCAGGAGACAATGGAATGAAATCTTGGATCTCCGACTCGGCTCCTGTTACAAAATACCAATGTTGTTGTAAAGAAACACAAAATACTGAAAACATAAAACATCTTACATTTCTTAATAGTAAGATTGTTTTCCTTGTGATATCATAGACAAGAATTTGCTAACTCAAATCTTAAAATCTCATTTCTACTGACTGTTTTGTGCACATATTATGTGGGCACCGATTCATCATAGTGCAAAATTCAAATTCATGTATATATTCAACCCTGCAGTGTTCCATTATTTGTTCCTCCCATTAGAGAAATAATAATATTCTACAGGGTACAATGTATACTTCATTTGTTGTGAAAACAAGAGGCCCAGAGGGCCTCTATCGCTCACCTGGTTTGTAATGCTATGTAATGTTCTGAATATAAGTTCATTGTTTCTTTTCTAAAGGAATTTGAATATTAACCTCTAATTCCCCTATTGGGCCCCACTCTTTCTGCTCCAGGGGGTCAAAGCCAAAATTTATACGAATTCCGTTAACCTCAAGGATGTTTGTGGCCAAATTTGGTTACAATCCATGCAGAACTCTAGGACAAGTAGCAATTTTTAGGATTTACCTCTATTTCCCCTATTGGGCCCCGCCCCTCCTGCCCCCAAGGGGGCTCAGAGCCAAAATTTATACAAGTTTTGTTTCCCTTCCCCAAAGGATGTTTGTGGCCAAATTTGGTTACAATCCATGCAGAACTCTAGGACAAGTAGCGATTTATAAGATTTACCTCTATTTCCCCTATTGGGCCCGCCCCTCCTACTCCCGGGGGGTCAGAGCCAAAATTTATACAAGTTCTGTTCCCCTTCCCCCAAGGATGTTTCTGGCCAAATTTGGTTACAATCCATCCAGAACGCTAGGATAAGTAGCGATTTATAGGATTTACTTCTATTTCCCCTATTGGGCCTCGCCCCTCCTGCCCCCGGGGGGTCAGAGTCAAAATTTATACAAGTTCTGTTCCCCTTCCCCCAAGGATGCTTCTGGCCAAATTTGGTTACAATCTATCCAGAACTCTAGGACAAGTAGCAATTTATAGGATTTACCTCTATTATCCCTATTGGGCCCCGCCCCTCCTGCCCCACGGGGGTCAGGGTCACCATTTATGCAAAATCTGATCCCCTTCCCCTAAGGAAGTTTCTGGCCAAATTTGGTTGCAATCCATGCTGAACTCTAGGACAAGTAGCGATTTGTAGGATTTACCTCTATTACCCCTATTGGGCCCCACCCCTCCTGCCCCAGGGGGGTCAGGGTCACCATTTATGCAAAATCTGATCCCCTTCCCCTAAGAAAGTTTCTGACCAAATTTGGTTAAAATCCATGCAGAACTCTAGGACAAGTAGCGATTTAAAGGAAATGTTGACGGACGGACGACGGACGACGGACGACGGACGACGGACGCCGCGCCATGGCAATAGCTCACTGCTCACTGGCCCTTCGGGCCAGGTGAGCTAAAAAAGCAAAACTTGGAGTCAATCCATGGTCTAAACAAATATCAGCTATAACTTTGCAAATGGTTTACATTCAATTTTACAAATCCTAATACAATGTATTTATAAATAAAGAAGAAAGAGAGAAATTTAGAAGCTCTTTTATACCAGGTATATCATGGAAAATTAAAATATAAAATTGATGACTATATATGCATTTTACTCCCACTACAATACAGTGAGGACACATACCTTCAAATTATATATTTATTACCATAGCATTCGATTGAACATAAGATCTCATGGACCCTTCTGACTTCATTGTGTGTTGGTCTCCGTGTGGGAAATGGAATCATCCGGATACGCTCATCCTTCTTCTGTAATGGTGGAGTCTTCCCAGAGAAGAATATTCTTTTGTTAAAACTTGGGGCTCTGAGGAAAATCAGGTCACATTTGGCTAGAAGTTCAGACCAGGATGTAAAAAGTTCTTGCACCTCCTGGTGGATAAAAGAACATACAGTAAGTCATATCTAAAATATTTCAAACAATCAAGATATACATGACGCATTAGAATTAGTCACCACTTGATTCTAGTTTCTTTTTTAAAATCATCTTTTGCATCAAAAAAACTACCATCATTCAAAGCATACTTTGGATTGCTCAAGGTATTATTTTTGATAATAATATGAGTGTTTAAGTAAATTTGCATTTTACAACTAACCCTCCCTGGGTGTATCTCTGAGGCATAGATTGTGAATTTTCAAACAATTTTCTTCCAAAGGGAAAATATGCATAAAATTTGAAATTCACACAATGCATACCAATTAGTGTCACTTCTAGGTTAGTAGTTTATCACCTTTAGGGAACCACAAAAGTCTGTCAAAACCTTAAATGACCATTCAATGTAAAACACAAACATGCCCTAAGTGATAGCCTCATTCTGATATATATACCAGACAACATTAATCGGCCATTTTCACCTCTTTTAGAGCTGCCTCATTGTATCGCCTCAGACTTGCTCCTGCTGATTTAGGGGCATTACCCTGGCTGTCTCTACTGCTCTGAGCAGTGCCTCGTTTGGCCCTCACAACATAACGATGAAAGGTCTTGTGAACAAGTATCTCATTCCTATAACCAATAAAAATTACTTCATAATATCAATTAATTAATACTTAATTAATGTCGAAAAGAAATTGAAAATGAACCAATTTTTATAGCATTTTGTACAATTGGGAGCAAACAAAACATGAAGGCATTGATAAAATTTGGACTTGTGAATTAGCTTCAGAATCTGCAATGAAGAAAATATAATAGTGATAATAGCAAAAAAGTTCAACAACTCATAGTAAATATGAATCATTTTTGCTACACTGTATGACAGAAAGGTCAAAACTATCCCTATATGCTTTCAACCAAATATTAAAGAAAACCAAATCATTATCTTCACTGCACTCTGACACAGTACTTTCAAATGCATTTATCATATACAGGTAGAAATTATCAACTTTACTTACTTATCAAATATTGCTGCAGCAAAATGGCCGCCTGCAGCCATGAATACAGCCCAGGTCATATGGTGAGGGGCATTTGTTGCCATGGTAGCCAAGTTGTTCAGTGTTGACGGCTGATTCTGTCAAATAAATTATTAACAGAAAACTTGACTACAATTAATTCTTTATGCAAATGTATTTTAATCAACATATCAGTAAGACAAATTTTGTTCTTGTATTTACTAAAGTAATTAATTCAAAGTACAGAATTATGCTTGCACGGATTAAAGGTTGTCAACTTCTAGAGATAGCAGAATGGATTTTTTTTAAATCATATAATTATAGCATAAAGCAATGTTTTTAGTTACACAATAAAGACAAGAGGCCTAAGAGGCATTGACAGTCACCTGAGTGCTGATACAGAAAGAGCAGTGCAAAGTTGGTTCAAATCTGTAAAATGTATTTACGAAGTAGAACAAACTTTAAAGCTGAACCTTCGTATTAGAATTTTTATTTTTTGTTTTTACATTTGATAGTTATTGTATTATTACCGAACCTTATGCTCAAAATTCGAATTTGCTTTGCCAACGTTAAATAAGAAAACCAAACCAGAAGTCAGTCAATGATTTTATAGATTTCACTTTTTAATCTATGAAGATTATTTGGTTCCATCAAACCTGTGAATTCAGATGAAGATTTTTGAAATTTTAGCCATTTTGACCCATTTTGGCACCACCCCCTCTGGTCCCTGGGGGTCAGCCAGGACCAATATGGATATGAAGATAAAATGCTATCTCAGGCTAATAATTCTAACCCAGTTTCACTCATTTCCTATTAAAACTAAGCAAATAACGTTCATAAATATGTTTTTGTTACATAAACTATAGTAAATTTGACCCCCCCTCCCTAGGGGAAAATCTGAGATCTCAGGGCCATGATATTCATACGTTTTGTAAAGGGCCTTAAGACCTTCCAATCTATGAAAAGTATCTGGTTCCATCAAATTTTTGAATTCAGAAGAAGATTTTTGAAGTTTTAGCCTATTTGACCCCTTTTGGCCCCGCCCCTAAGGCCCCTGGGGGTCGGCCAGGACCAATATGGTTATGAAGATAAAATGCTATCTCAGGCTAATAATTCTAACCCAGTTTGACTAATTTCCTATGAAAAATAAGCATATAACGTTCATAAATGTTTTTTTTCCTACATAAACTATAGTAAACTTTACCCCCTCCCCAGGGAGGTAAGTTTCATTGAAATTGTTTCAGCGGTGTATGAAAAGAAGTCAAAAATGTAAATTGTTTACGAACACACAACGGATGACGACGGACAAAAGGCGATTAGAATAGGACACTTGAGACTTCGTCTCAGGTGACCTAAAAATCGCATAATTTTCAATAAACAAGGTGAGGTAAATCAAATTCTGAGTTTATGCCGTGTCTATATTCTTTTAAGCATCGAAAATATAAAGGACCCTGCTTTTTTTCTGAAAGTAACAAATACATATTAGGTCCCATTTTATCTGAACATGTTGTTTTTATTTGTACCTTCTTGTGGTAGATAATACACCTATAAATAGATATCAGCTCCCCATCTTTGTTACGGAAGAATAATTTAGGAAATCTCCTTGCAGCATCATCAACTATACTAGGAAGCTCAGGTTCACTGTCATTACTACTGCTACATGATGCTGTTCTATGTCTTAGGTATGCTGCTCTACCACTAGGCTTTGAGCGAATTTTCCGCTTTTCTCCGGAGCCTTCTTCAATATCAGAGTCATCACTCTCGGACTCAGAACCAGAAATACTGGATACACAAGCTGGAATTGAAATCAAAAAGTTTCTGAAAATGTTTTTTTTTCATTCCTGAAAGTACACACTACTGTATATGTATTAAAGTATCTTACACAGCTGTGAAAAAAAACACACACAAAAAATTCAAAATTTATAGTATCTAGCAGCTCAAAAAATATTTTAGCTATTGCAAGAACTTGAAGATTTTGAAAGCCATTATTTAACAGATTTGTACCTAAATAAGACCTTTAATAACAGATCAATGCTCCTTTTTATGGTAACATAACTTCACATAACAGTATCAAAAACTTCTCTCTGGAACAATACTGCACCTGATATTTCTATGAATTGTGTCTCCGTTATGGAATCTTTGTCTCTCAGTCGTAGTCTGAGGTTGTATCGATGCCAGTCGGATTTGTAATGTAATATCTGAAATCAACAAGTAACGACAAACATCACAGTATAATCAATTAATAGTGTTAGATCAAATCAGACGTCAAAAAAGTTTAGTGATCTACATGTCGGGAAAAGTTATAGATTTATCACACTGTCAGAAAATTAATGTTTTTTCTGCATATTTTGATTTATAGCTTATTTTACCAATATAATCAGGCATTTAAAAGCAAAATTAAATACATGTGTTATAATAATTTGAGCAAGGCCAATCATGTGAACTTTTCAACTTAATACATTCATATAGAAGAGAGATAATCAAAAAATCAAAACTGAACATGTACAGAGAATCGAAAGAATTTGAAGCTGGTAGATTTAAATTAACAAAACATTTGGTTTCAATAATAAAATGAAACCTTATTAGAATTCAACAAAAAAACTCATTCTTAATGATTTTACCTATACTTTATACTTTCTGGGGCAGTTAGTGGAAAATCATGTTGTTTCGTTGAAGATTTCCTTTCAATAATCAATTTGCAAATTCTGATTTCCAAGTCCATCAATACTCATACTTTACCTGTTCTTCCCTAAAAGTGAAGTCAGTTGAACAATAGTTGCATGACATCTTCTCTGATACAGATGTGTAATCAGCTCTCTGCTGAATAACAGTCTCTGAAAATAATGAAATCAGCATATATACAACATACTGTAACCATTTCCATCTAATAATTATTTCTTTATTTTCCTGGTAGCAATGCTAGCGATATAATATATTGTTATTTACATGCATGTATAACCTTATATACCAGTTTCTAACTATGTACATTCCATCTGTATACGTGTTAAAAGTGAGCATCATGATTTCTGTATAGTTTATATGTGTGTATCTTGTTAGACTATAAATATATTACGTAGCATAACTAGATCTCAGGTTAGGGTTATGTACTTGTCATACTTTTCTTATTTATGTCTATATGTACAGTACCTTGTTGTTGAGTGTCATGTTTTTTCGATACATATTAACAACTGATGTACTTACTGGTAATGTATTTCATTATAATATATTAAAATGATTTATGTTATTGTTTACAACTTTGTATATAATACCTTGTGGATTATATTCCTGTTCCTTTGATGCTGGATTTTCCTCTCGTGTAGGGTTGCAGGCTGCTAGTGAGAGGTCTGTGAGCTTTGCCAGGGCCTGTCCAGTGTTGTATAGGAGACAGGTTGAGTACTGTTTGGACGGTCTTTTCTGCATCTTTTTAGGGGTATTGGGAGGGGTAAGTGATGCCATTTCTAGAAAAATATCCAATGCAAATACATAATTGATCGAAAACTCATTACCTTTAATTAATTAACCTAGTTTATCAGTGGGTTTTTTTCCCACTTAATTTGGATGGAGCCTTTTGATTATATTTTGGGAAAGAAATTTTTGCAAATTGGTAAGAAAAGGACTATTTATGGTAATGGCTCTTTTTGGCCCCTAAATCTACCAAATTTCAAATGAAGTATTTACCGTAGAAACTAAGTTGCTGCGTTTGACATATTGAATACGCCCCTGATAAAAACTTAATGTTATTTTTGTTGACAGAAAGTATGTTTTTGCTATACATGTATATAACCATGGAAACTTCACATAAATTATGCAAATTTGAAAATTTCGTCAATATTGGCATATTTTTTTTAAAGTTTTTCTTTTAAAAGCCATAGAGCACAACCTAGAACAAACTTTACATTTTAAGGGAATTATAGCAGACACAAAGAATACATCATTTTGAGAAATATAAAGTTTGTTCTAGAATGCGCTCTATGTTACGTAGATGAAAAACTGCATAAAAAAGGCCAATTTTGATGAAATTTTCACATTTTGCATAATTTATGTATAATAAAAATGGTTGCCATGGCATCTAGAACTGCTATATCACCTAATAGCACTATCAAATATGTCAGGTATGTAGTTAATATTTGAAATGCAACATTAACATAAAAAAATAATTAACAGACTTTGAAAAATAGCGGATTTGGGGGCCAAGAAAGACCCTTACCATACCTAGTCCTTTCCAAGAGAAAACAGAGCAGGTTTCTGTCAAATGAAATAGGATAGAGTTGTTTTAAACATTTTTTAAAAAAAGGGCGTCATAATTTTTACATGGCAATATCACTAATACAACTTTCCACATTATTACTCAAATGGAAACAAATTTCATTAGCTACATGTTTGTAAAAGTCACAAACAAAATCACCTCTACTGCTTACTATGGGGCTAAAAATAGAACACAGGTAAAACTCATGACATTTACACTAAATTTCCCTGATGGCTGTACACTGTAGTCTATGGAGAGCAGCTAAATTGTCACTTTATGACAAAGTGAGATAATAGAATTCTGTAGTTCATACACAAAAACATAGTCTTCAATCAGTTATGGCCATGTGCCCTAAATTCGTCAGGAACCTGTTTTCGTCATGTTTACAATTTTGCTTATATCTCATAAACTATTGCGAGATTTCATAAAGAGTGTTGTCTGCCAAAGCAGATTTGATCATCATCAAGTAAGATTTGTCTTGCTTAAAAGGGAGTGTGTGCTATACTATAACCAAGTGATTTTATAAAAATGATGTAGCAATGTTCCCCCAAAACTAAGGTATTTTCTTAAGTCCATTTTAAATGAAACTTTAAAACACTACCATCAGCGTTTGGCTGTACAAGTCCATGTGCACTGATCAGCAATATGTCAACAAAGTACCGGAAGTCACATGTCTGATCATGTGATTTGTAACCCAGATTTTGGGTTATTTCAAATTAATTATTTTGGCAATTCAACTTACCCGAAAATTTTGGTGCGGTACAGTTGAAAACATAACGTTTTAATTCTATGTAAACAGAGGTGTTCGCCACTTTCCATGACCAATAGGTTTAAGACTTAAAATTGATGTAACATCAAGAAATTTTCATCTTAAACACGGTTTCACAAGTGCCTATGAATGCTAAACATTTGCTTGAAATGATTTCAATTTTCGTAATAAGCCAAACTGCCCCCCTGACAAAAATAGGTCCTTATTGTGTCGGCTATCACCCGGCCGGTGACCAGTCGTATCGTGATAGATAAAAAACGAATTAATAGACTACTTTTTGTACAAGTAAGACAAAATATGAAATATTTTTGTTGATAAAACTGGTACATTTTATTTCTTGCTGGTTTAATTTGTTGATAACCGAGATGATTTGATTACCTTGACGATTATTGGTCCTTCAAGGGTATATGGCTATCTGAAAATCATGACGCCCTTTTTTATACAAATTTTTTAAAATAACTTTATCCATTTCATGTCACAAAATCCTAAATTTGCGTAACAAAATTAAATTATCCCTCAAATACAGGACTGTTACATAAATGCGTCCCCAACCTGTTTCATGTACAGTGATAAATCTACGTGCGCATCCCGAGTCCTAGCTGTACTCACAGAATTTTAAAAGGACCCATGAAATTTCTGGGAATGGGTATCTATAACACTGTGGGACCGATGGTTTTCACAAAAACTATTGAAAAGGACCCACGAATAATATTCGTAGATTGAACTCTGCATGTATATAAATACACATTTTTTTTATTATATAAAGAATGAAATAATGTATAATTACCGTCTTGAATCCTGGTAAGCCTATTATGTCAACTTTTAATCCTTACTTTTGCTTTTATTAGTCCCATCTGAGCACATTGCATCACCAGATGGCAAGTCTAGTTAGTGGCTGAGTGGTGCAATCATGATCAGCTTAACGTTATTATATGTTACTTACAAATAATGTTCGAAGGGGATATTGGGAATTTTGTCGATATAGGATTGTTTCAGAAAACAAAGCATGTCAGTTAATTAGTAGGAAATAAAATTAATGAAAGCCACCGTTGTCTGTGATGATTAAATATAGATATACTGTAGCTAGTCAGTAGAGATTTTTTAACGATAGGGCGCATCCATCTTGAAAATGCCCGGATGTTGTATATTTTGCGACGTTATAATTTTCATTGAAAATGCGTAAAGATCAATTTCACCAACTGTCTATGTATATTATAAACTTTTTAGATAATAAAGTCTACTCTATATCTATTATCGTTTAATTTTTGCCTTGATGGAATTAATAGTAAAGCTTACGACAGTTCAGTTCTGTTTACGGCACGTGTGTTGTTATCATCGAAGAGGAGTTCTTGCCGGTGTTCTGACCTAAATAGATCCTTTCTTATCAAAATTAAGCATGGCTGTACCACGCGTAAAACTGTTTGGTACTGATCTCGAAGTCTCCAGGGTTTGTCTTGGCTGCTGGCAATTCAACAGCAACAAACACTCCATCAACTGGGATGCTCAGCCTATCGAGGTAATCGTTTTGCCCCTCCCCCAAAATCTGCAAATTACTGAAAACAGTCCTAGTCCAATACTATCTGTCAGTCGTTTAACAGCTGACCTACATTGTAGCTAGGAGTGCGACAAAGTTGATCACTGGTGACTGTATAACTCACTATATAATATCTACAAAATAACAACATTTAATGGCTTAAGCTTGTGGAGTCAGGAACCTGGTGACTAACTTACATGTATAAATATCATGTACATTAAACAGTTATTAACTCAACAAATACAAAGTATGTATATTATTTGTGAATATATGATAAGGAAATTGTATACATGGAATCTACAGATGCTCCATCGCTGACAAATACTTTTCTCTATCAAAAACAGAAGCAGACAAATTAGTATTTTTCTTCAGTTACAATTATAGTTGCTTAATTACTTTATACCATGACCACCATTGAAAAGTTTGAGCTTCTAATTTTACTTTAAGATAAAGATGTTAAAAATTGCATCCCGAAAAAATTCTGTGGCAATAATGTGCAAGAAGTACTGATTGTGCATGCACCAAAAGCAAAATAAATAATTTTATATTATTTTTTGTGTTAATTATAGACATATTGTTCAAATGATGAATATATATAACGTTTATGCTTTGTTAGTGATGCAGCATCTTTAAATGAAATTTAAATGAAATACAATTCAATCAAAATATAATTATATTTATATAAATTCCAATGCAACTTCTTATGGCAATTAAAAAATCACTAGACCTACAAGATGGAGAGGGAATGATAAACCTCATGTATTAGACCTTCTTATAACTAACAAGGAAAGCACAATATCATCAATAGAATACCAGAGTCCTCTGGGGAAGAGTGATCATAGCTTAATTCTTACCAGCATTGAATGTAATACAACGATTACTTGTAGAAATATAAGCAAAAAGCAGTACTCGAAGGCAAACTACGAGGAAATTAACAAACAAATTATAGAGACACAAACTGGAACGAGGCAATGGAGGAGCAAAACGAAATCAACGAAAATCGGCAAAATTTCAAGAATATCATTCAGAATATCATTGAAAAACATGTACCAACAAGAACTTTTAAAACTAGCAAGAACAAAAAACACCAGTTTCCAGTAAATGAAAGTACTATCAAAAAAATAAAACTTAAACATCAACTCTCAAGAAAAGTAGTAGAAACATCTGACCCTGAAGTAAAGAAACAATATAACAAAATAAGAAATCAAGTTAAGTCGGAGACAAGGAAGCTACGCAAGGAATTCGAACATTCATTGGCAGCAAGATCTAAACATAACCCTAAACTAATATGGAAATATATAAACTCGAAATTAAAATCAAAGCAGGAAATAATAGACTTATATGAAAATCCTGAAGATAACAAATCTAGAAAGGTTACATCGGATAAGGAAAAAGCAGGCATACTAGCAGAATTCTTCCAAAGTGTATTCGTTCAAGAAGAAAATGGAGACATATACCAAAATTAGCACCTAAAATAATCAACGAAAGCATGAAAACACTTGCGATAACCAGTGAAATGATAACCAATTAAGGTACTTAAAAACCTGAATCTCAACAAGTCACCAGGCCTCGATGAAATGCACCCAGAATTCCTAAAGAAGACTGCCCTGAGTATATCAATTCCATTTGCACAAATCTTCAACCAAACTTTGCGTGAGGGCATTATCCCTGAAGACTGGAAGCTTGCCCGAGTATGTGCCATACATAAAAAAGGAGATAAAAAGGTAGCAGGAAACTACAGGCCAGTTAGTCATACTTGAGTAAAATAAGATCATATAACATTTCGGACCAAATCATCAACTGGATATCAAGTTTTTTAGAAGGGAGAAAACAACAAGTAACAATAAACTCCACAAAATCTGAATGGAAAGAGGTTACATCGGGTATCCCACAAGGGTCAGTCTTGGGACCATTATTATTTGTAATATTCGTAAACGATCTACCAGACATTGTAAAATCTGATATGTATTTTTTTGCTGATGATACAAAAAATTTTAGAATAATTAAAAACATTGAAGACAAATCAATATTACAAGATGATCTGAATACTAAGGGAAGTTGGAGCGCCAAATGGTTATTGAAGATGCACCCAGAGAAATGTAAATATAATGTCAGTTGGTCGAAACACAAAACAAAGAAATGGAACAGAAGCAACCTATCATTTACTTGGAAAGGATTTACAACTCACAGAAAAAGAAAACGATGTTGAAGTAATCATTGACCTGGAATTAACTTTTGAAAATCACATAAGCAAAAAAGTAAACAAAACAAACCAGATTTTTGGACGTTTAAGGAGAACATTTCACTTCATGAACCACAAAACTTTCCTTCCATTATATAAAAGCCTAGTAAGAACACATCTTGATTATGCAAGCTCTGTGTGGTCACCAACTAGAATAAAAGATATCGATAAAATTGAATCTGTACAGAGAAGACCCACAAGAGTCTACCAGGCATGAAAGAACTACCATATCAAGAAAGACTGCAGAAGCTGAAACTAACTACTTTAACATATAGAAGGATTAGAGGAGACATGATTGAACTTTTTAAAATAACAAACAATATTTATGACAAGGAGTCTTGTAAATTCTTAAAACTTTGGAAAGATGTAGGATACAGACGGGGTAGTCGAGGTCACACCAAAATGATCTTCCCACAACAGTTTAAGACCAACAAAAGAGGAAACAGCTTTTCGATCCGAACAGTTAAATGGTGGAATAGTCTAACAGAAGAAATTGTAACAGCTTCAAACATAAACACTTTTAAAAACAGACTTGATCAATTCTTTAGTAAACATGATATTATTTATAACTATAGGGCAACCATGTCATAACTGGAAAATGAACTGTAATGTATTTAACTTTTATCATTAATTTGAGTCCAGTGTAGAGGAACATCATGTGTTCCTGTATTGGGAAACTACTATATTATATTATATATTATATTATAATATGCATGGCATTTTATTGAATTAAATGAATAATATATTTGGTGTAATAACCACTGTCTACTGTCAGCTGTTTGAATATAATTATGAAAAGTACATGTAAGGCTTGCATAGTAATTAGTTACTCACATGTATATATAACAGGTGTATATATAGTTGTTTAGATGTATGCAATTACGGTATATACATGCATGTACATTTACATTGCATACAATTTGTATTTTATTTGGATACAACAAAGTTGATAAATAATTGTGTTAATCTTAAAATTTGTTCTCCTGCATAGAAAAAGTATATTAATGATGAAATCTAAATTCCTCTGCCAGTGAATGATAAATTTTAAAAAGTATTCAAAATAGTTTATTGCACCCTGAAAAAAATCCATTGCACTATATATGCCCTACATGGAATGTCAAGGTAATGATTATGCAGACAATAAAAGCAAATGAATTATTTCATATGTATTTTTGTCTTACCAGGAATCAGATATTATATATACGATTAAACTTTGATTTTTATGATCTGTATGGTAATGATTGTTTATGCTGTAGATCTGTTTCTGTTGGAGCATCTTTATTATATGTTTTACTTAGTACAATATAACATTAATTTAATTTTATACAAGTACAAATCAAAATGGGTCGTCCAGGAATATGACTGTCTTGCCACTATATCAAGTTTGTCTAAAATTCTAAACAATCTGTGAGATTATGTTTATTTTGGTCTCAACATTATTGGCATAGTGGTCAGAAAGATAAACATTTGAGATATGACGTATTGATATCTTGATCAGAAGATAACTAGGTCATGGTCATATCACTTGATTGTTAAGTAACATTGACCTAGAGCACCATGGCCATGGTCTTATTATTTTGTTATTATCCTGTTAAAAGGTCAAGATAAATACTTGTGCATGTGCATGCAGGGAACAGCCTCAGACCTTGTCAAAAAAAAACTTCGGCTTCTTTCATAAAATCTTCAATGCTGATTCAAATTAAACGGGGGTAATTTACATTTTATATTATAGCTATGAGTATGTTATGATACATGTATAAGCATCTTTTTCTGTCATTGTCATTAAATGGGGTCATAATATAGAGTCAACACCATCAATCAAATTAATGCATGTTGTCGTGATACATCTCACTTTGATATATGGGTCAGGGGCCGGCTTGTAGCTGAAGATCAGACTTTTTTTTTTTGTAAAGCATGAACATAGTTAGAATGTTGCTAGACCTTTGAATTTAATAGTATTTAAGAATATGATAGATGCATCTTTCCAAAAGGAGCAATGTTGATTGAAGAAGAGGTTTTTGAAAACAATGCAATGCATATAATAATATGTATAATGATATTTAGAGAGAGCAGTATGAATGCCTTTACTATGGGGAAATTAGAGTTGATATCTCATAACTTACAATAACTTGGTACAATTTTCTTATACAGCAATCCTGTGCTATTGTGGACAAATGCCTGGAGATTGGAGTAAATTTCTTCGATACAGCAGAGGTAATATTGGTTTCTTATAGTTGCTAGTTTGATAAAACTATATTTCGTTTTCATCATGAATAACTACGGTAAGATATTGACTAGTGCTATACAATGTAGTACATTGTATTTTATCAAAGTTTTGCTTTCAAAAAGTTTATTGATGTCAAGATGATCAATTTGCATCTAATGATCACAGATGTTTACCTTTCCAATTAAAGTTATATATAATTATTTTAGCCATTTTTTTTTTATTTACTTCTGATATTATTACATATATAGTATCCGGTATTACCATATTAACAAAATATTTATTTAAATCAATTTTTATTATATCAATCATTAGTATTTCTGATTGTGTTGGTTGCTTATCATATGTATACAGGGCTATGCTGGATCAGAAGAGGTTTTGGGTAAAGCCCTGAAGGGGAAAAGAGACCAAGCTGTTGTTGCTACCAAGTTTGGTTTCAGAGAGGGACCACACACACCTGCTTACAGTCCAGAACAGATCGATGAAGCTATTACCAAAAGTTTACGCAAACTGGAGATGAACTATGTGGACCTTCTACAGGTGATTGTAGAAACGAACACATTCTCATTCATATCAGATTTTAGTATTATAACCATTTATTATGTCTACATAGCTTTTTTAATGAGATGCAGACTACTTTGCTTTGATACAATGCCTATTATCTTTGTTAACTGGTCGATTGAGTGGAATTTATAGGTATGAAAGAAAAAGTTGGTTAAATATAAGTTTTTATTAATAAAGCCATTAGGATATTTAATGGTGGACAATGTGAAGATACTTATCAGATATCTATACAATAGGCAATTGTTTTTGGAATATACACCCTTACAAAATCCCACTGTATTGTAAGTGTCAACAGTACGATAAAAAATGTTTGCACACATTATTTTTCCAAACTTAATATAATGTATAAAAAAGTGAACAATTAGTAATGATACATATGGTTATGCAGATTGACACTGATTTTCCACCTTACATACCACAGGTACATTTCCCTAGTTTCCTTTGCGACTTTGACTTGTGCTTGAAGGAGCTAGACCGACAGATAGCACTTGGAAGAATTCGTCACTATGGTGTTTCAAACTTTGGACCCAAAAATATTAAAGCTTTTGCAGATGCTGGAGCAAAAATGGTTTCAAATCAGGTAATATTTGTTAAATGTTAATTTGAAAATTGTGACTGCTATAGGGCAGAAACAAAAGAGTTTAGTGATCCTTTCAGATTATATTTGAAAAGGCATGTTATGTCATTGTTGAAACTTTTGCAAGAATATCTGGATCTGTGGTATTATGATTTATGCCTCCACCATGCATCACCAAGAGAGGGGGATTGGTTTGTCACTTCTGACACATCTTACATTGTATATTTATGTCCCATTCTGTTCAAAGTGTTTTGAAGCTGATGATTTAGAGAAATAAGAAAAAACATTTATTCGCTAACAGGGGAAAATTTACAGTTATATATATCTCCATGTAATAGATTACTATGTCACATGTTTTATACAGATGGGGTACAACTTGTTGTGGAGGTCGGCTGAGTTTGATGTGATACCAGAATGTAAGAAGAGAGACATTGGAATCCTGGCCTATTCTCCATTACAACAGGGGCTGCTGAGTGGCAGGTTTATGTCACCAGCAGATGTTCCAGAGGGTAGAAAGAGAGGCAAGCTCTTCTCACTAGAAAGGTACATATAACTCTCCTTATTGTAGCCTTGGCCCTTCAGGTAGGGTCTTAGAATTGTACCTGCTGTCCTGTTTGCATGATCATAAAAGGCAACTAAATTTAGAATTTTCTCTTCTTTCTAACTGACTTTCTTCTTCCTATCGTCTCCCTTGACACTGCCTCCCTTTTGACCTTAATTGAATGTTTGCCCTGGTGAGGAATTTGAAGGCTTTTGGTTTTGCCCCCTGGCCGAGACACACTATAGTCTATAATTTGATAATAAAATGTGCTCTTGTGGATGATGTACCTGGGTATTCATGCAGTTTTAAATTAGCCTAGGATTGATTGTATGTTAGTTTTGAATTAAAAAAAAAACAAATTTTATATTTCTCTTTTGTATTTAGCTGTAAGGTGGCCAGACATGGACAACCTGGAGCTGAAAAGGAAGTTTTTGAGGTAATTTTAATTTTGTGTTTGTTTTTGTTCGCATTTTTTCTTGACACAAATGAAATACAATGTTTTTTAATTTAAATTTGAAATATGATTTTCTTAATTTAATTATGGAGCTTCCAATTAATATTCTTTTGTCTAAGCATTTTGTTTTCTTATAAAATTAGCATACTTGTTTCCTCCATTGTAAAAGAGTATTCCTTCTTTGGACATTACAAGAGTTATTTCCCTTTTGACATTGGTATCGATTGTGACATCATTACATTGCGAGTGAATCTCATGTTGTTTCCTGCCGTATACACTTGTAAACATATGACGTCACCATCAATACCTACCCACAAGGGTAGATACCAGTAACTCTTTGATAAACAAAGATGAATATTTAAATATTCAGATTGTGAAACTAATAGTTGTCTGTCACATTCTGTCATTTCTGTTATATTTTGTTTTGCAGGCTTTACCCAAATTGCAGGCGATTTGTAAGCAGGCAGGTGTAAGCATGGCGCAGGCTTCCTTAGCGTGGGTTTTACAGCAGGAGAACTGCCCTGTGGTTATAGTCGGGGCCAGAACTCCAGAACAAATGGTGGAGAATAGCCAAATCATTACATTACCTGATGTAAGTATACATTGATGGATCAGAGCCATTATCAAGTAGATTCTTATAAAAAGTTACAGGCCATTGTGACAGAGTGAGTGGTTATTATTAAGATGTTTTGTCCTATTACCAATAGCCCTCCATTTTTTGGGTAAGAGTTTGAAATCCACATACATGTAGATTAGATGCAAGGTTCTGAGTCTGACCTTAGGTTAGTGCTTTTTGTGCTGGACCTCAGACTTTCCTCCACCTTCTAAACCTACCATGCCTTTAATTTACTCTAACTGTTAATAGTCCATAAAACCAAAAGAACCCAAACTTAACCCAATGACTTCCCATCCCTGAACAGGTGTATTCTGATTAACAAGAGTTATTTCCTTTGATATGGGCAATACAAATTACAATAGGAATATATTCCTCAGTGAACCATTAAAATAAATTAAATACACTCAACTGACCGATTATGAACAGTTATATAATACAGGTATTCAATTATCATTTACAAGTAAGATATAACAATCATCAAGATGCATTTGCATTATTCTCATTGCCACAATTGACACAATTTATTGTTTCTGAACTCTATTTTTTCTGAATTTCGATTAGGCACAAATTTATTTCTTGTACTTTACTTGAACTTAATTACTTTCAGTCCGTTGTCAAGGAGATGAGTGAAGTAACAGATCCTGTTAAACAGAAGATTGGTCGAGTGTTGGATCAATGGGCTCATCCAGATCGCTGTGAATAGATGCTATATACAGGGAATAGATGCTATATACAGGAAAAGTTACATACATGTACCATCTTGTCATCTGTGAATAAAAACACAGAAAACAAAAATTACGAAGGGCTTCAAAAATTTTCTTAATGCCTTAATATATTAGAAAATTTCTTTGTAGCTCCACAAAAAATTATTTAATCAGGATCTTATTTTGATTTTTAAAAAAAATGGAAAAAATGATATTAAAAATTAAAACTATAATTGTAATTTGATGTTCTTTTTTTTCCAAATAAAATGAAGCAATTTAAATAAGAAAAAAAAATCAAATCATTAGGTGAGAAAGTATTTTCTCATATATATCTTATCCTATTCTATCATTAAGAAGATATCTAACCAATTTTGGTATCAAAGGGGTTACATTATAAATCTGAATGGAACCTTTGATGTGATAAATATTAAAAATTAAGCAAAGTGTACAAATACAGCCAAAAAATGAAACAAAATTACAAAGTTGATCTGTTCAATACATCAACTATGTTAACATTATATGAGGTTGTAAGAAAGTTGTTGATTCTTACTGTAAAAAAGTGCTATGTTTGAAGTGCTTTTGTATGCAGCTGATCTCTAATCATGGAAATGATTGTTTCTTCATGATTCAATGTATATGGGAGATGTATCAAGAGCTGTTTCACATGATAATCAGGTTCAACATTTTAACTAGATTCCCTTACAAAATTTTTTTCAAAAATGTTGTATGTAATAATAAATTTAGTTTGAAATGGAAAAGAAAACTCAAACACACATTTTTGTCATATACAGGGTATACATATTGCATGTACATTCTGTATTTCTTATTTTTGGTTATACATGTACTTGGTAATTTGAATGCAAAGGATATTTTTATTTTCACAAGTGATAAGTTTTAATCTTATGCTATATATTATAATATAGTATACTTTTGTTCTGGGACTAAATATTTAGAGGAAATGTACTTTGATCCTAGTCAAACTTTATTGTATCATAGTATATTATCCTGATTTTTGTTTTACAAACAAAACAGCGTTTTGTATTGCTATACAGAGACTAGGGAATGTCTGATTAAATGATTGATTTGTTGAATTTATGTATGGAATTAAAATATAATCAAAATGGAATGTGGTCTGTTTTAATCAATATACATGTATGACATGAACTAAAGGATCTTCTCTGGTGAGATTCAGTCACATATCAACATTAACCAATTTTAAATATTTTTTGTGATTTTCAAAAATTAATTATCTCAATTTGTACCAAGAATTAAATTGGACTTCCTTAGCTAGTAGATATTTTTTACTCAAATTTTAAGAAAAAAAACAATTTGGTGACCGCATTTCTTAAAATTTATAGATGTGAAATTTCACACTTTTTACTTCAATATTTTTACTCAATCACCAGCGTGAAAACATTTTGCTGTAAGTCCTTTTAAGGTTCACTGAGATGAAAATGATAAGTGGAATTATTACCTATTGGTTTTTAATTTTTACATTTTAAAGGTGAAGATAAAGCTATTTGAAACTTTAGCCAGAAATTCTGAAAATAACAAATTTTGTAATGAGACAAAATTGCAAACGTACTGATGACACCCTATTTTTATGATGGAATTAAAACTGTTATTATCGCCCGCCCAACGAAGTTGGCGGGGGATATACAAATGGGTTTCGTCCGTCCGTCCGTCCGTCCGTCCGTCCTTCCGTCCGTACGAATGGTTTCCGGAGCATAACTCTAAAACCAGGAGAGATATTTCCACGAAACTTCATACATACATTGGTCTTATGGTCTAGTAGTGCCTTTTGCTATTTTTAGGTTTTCATTTTTTGCATTTTTTCCGTAACCATGGAAACATTGATGAAAATATCATATTTTTGTACCAGGTTCGTTTCCGGAGCATAACTCTAAAACCAGAAGAGATATTTCCACGAAACTTCATAGACACATTGGTCTTATGGTCTAGTAGTGCCTTTTGCTATTTTAAGGTTTTCACTTTTTGTACTTTTTTCTGTAACCATGGAAACATTGCTGAAAATGGCAGATTTCTGTGTAAGAATCTTTTCCAGAGCACAACTCTAAAACCAGCAGAGATATTTCCATGAAACCTCATAGACACATTGTTCTTATGGTCTAGTAGTGCCTTTTGCTATTTTTAGGTTTTCATTTTTTGCATTTTTTCCGTAACCATGGAAACATTGCTGAAAATATAATATTTTTGTACCAGGTTCATTTCCGCAGCATAACTGGAAAACCGGTTGAGATATATGCACGGAACTCCATAGGCACATTAGTCTTATGGTCTAGTAGTACCTTTTGCTATTTTTAGGTTTTCATTTTTTGCGCTTTTTCCGTTACCATGGAAACATTGCTGAAAATATCATGGTAAATGGTAAATGTTACTTTGCAAAACTCTACCCATCTTTGTGTATATAGTCTAATATAAATGTCAAGGCTGTATACCTGATTCAACAATTGCAGCCCCGCTCTACTTGAATTATACTCCATCTTTCTTTAGCTCAACTTCCTTTTTCCTGTTTTTTTTTCATACACATAAGTCTCCACAATCAAACTTACTTCAGCTTTGATATCTCCATTGGCGGGGGATCTGAATGACTATGTCCTTGTTTTCTTTTGAACTGCCAAATTTTAGAAAAGTTAGTCATCAGAACTTTTGCTGTGAAGCATTGAATCTGTCAAAAATTGTAAAAAAATGAGGTATTTTTATTTTCAAAATTTAGGCGATAGTGGTAACATATACAGCTGTTGTGAACAAAAATAATTGGTCGACTGTGTATAAATATTGGTTTTGTCAATTTGCGAATATTCGTACTTTTCAGCTGCAAAATATTGCTTCAGTTTGTCATGTGTATGCTCAAAACAGTGAAATTCCCGTAAAGTCACAATTTACGTCAAATAAGTATCTTTGATTCATGATACATGTAGCTCAAAATCAAGAGCACCACTATTTTAATTCCATTTTTAATTTTGGTATGAATTCCTATTTTTAAAATCTAAAAAAATGACTTTTCACCACAGCAGATCTTTAAGATATTGTCAGACTTTGCTGAAACTCGTTTGGTTTGTTTCGGTTACCACGGTAACCAGGTTAAGACAAGACAGACGGACTGATTCAAGCACTAACGTAGAAAAAATAATAAAGAAAAAAGTATCAACATTGGTTTGTTTGAATGGTATACACAAACAAATCCTGCTACCTGATTGGAAATATTTCCTCAGCGATTTACTTTTAACTGACGCGAAAATAAATTGTTTTACAGTATCCTCAGATTTTGTCCTTGACATTGAACTGACACCGTCATGATTTGCATTGTTTTCTAACGATTAAGATTATCCATTTGAGTGCTTCCTGACATGTCTGTTTGGATTCCATACCAAGACTTAAAAGCACAATAATTTTATATATTTTTTATTTCTGTTTACCTTTTACTCGTAGTCAGTTGTGTGTCAGTTCGTAATCGTATCTTCAACTATAGAGATCGGCATTTTTAACAAAATTTGAAATTTTTCTCATCTTATCATCATATCAACGCAACTCATCGTTTCATCAACATTGTGCATGAGTTTTCAAATGTGCTTTAGCCAAAACTGTTTTATCCTATGCAACTCTTTTTATCAAATCAACATTTACGATTTGTGTTTTAGTTTTTACTTGCTTTATCCTGGTTTTTTAAGATACAGTTTTGTTTTTATCCTGATATTATTGCCTGTCGTGTAGTTTGGCCCTAAATGACCTTAGTTGTCGATGGGCCATAAAACTCAAACAAACAAAAGTGTCAGTTCTGACTTTACTGATAAGAATATACACAACATGGAAGCTATACTTCGGCTAATGCTAGCCACATTGGTGTTGAGTGCAGGTATGTGTCTCTTCTTATAGATTGATATTTCGTCTCTGTTGACATTCACTTGTATTTATTCGATTACTTGATATTGACTTTGAACGCAAGTGCTTTTGTCAAATTTCGTCTGATAATGTTCTTGCTAAATGAAAAAGGCATACCAAGAATGTAACCTGTACAGTAACATTCCTTTCGCCTTTTATATCCAATTACAAATAGTCTAATATATGCGGGTAGAATTACAGTTGGTGATTAATATATACTGCACATATGGCATTATTAGCGTTGTGAAACTTGTGCGCTTGTGTTTTA
The DNA here is from genome assembly GCF_041381155.1 of Argopecten irradians. Lineage (NCBI taxonomy): Eukaryota > Metazoa > Mollusca > Bivalvia > Pectinida > Pectinidae > Argopecten > Argopecten irradians. The sequence goes on along the minus strand of NC_091135.1, from coordinate 25,328,482 downwards.
TTGCATCCATTCAAGATTCATGTTTTTAAATTTGGTTTTTATGAACTAGGGGTACAACCACTACGGAATACCTGTACATGTCCAGACGACAGCAGTGGCCGGGCAGTTGTTGGACAAGATGGATGTCACGTGTGTTATACCGGACCATACGGGGTCAGATGTGTAAACACCAACACTACAGACCAATGCTTGGCAAAAGGTAAGTAAGACCATTTCTGATATTACACTGATAAACCGTGTCATGATTAGGTACAGTATCATGAGTTACTTTATTACACCTCACAATAAATTGAAATGTTAGTTAATTAACATTAGCTGTGTTGCATATTATGCCCTTCCGAAATTGTGGCTTTCCGCTTGCTATCTGACGTTGACGAAGGTTGAAATAATTGATAACGTTATTTATCAATCTGATTAAAATGCAATATCTATATATAAAACGAACTAGCCTTATCAAACTAAAAGTCAACCGATAGAAATGGAATTCATAGCATGGGATGAATAATACCATATATTTAAGTAGTAATGCAGTATTACATGGTTACCGAAATCTTTAAGGACCCACCTACCAGGCGGGTAGTCCTGCGTGCACTTACGGGACAGACGGAAATGCTGTAGGCACTTACATTGGGGATGTCTTCACAGCCCGGGACGGATGCAACACGTGTTTGTGTACGGAACAAGGGTTAGTGTGTACGGGTAAACCTTGCTCTAATGGGGCATTTGGTAAGTACAAATGTTAAGATACATGTACAATGTAGTTATTTCAACTGCTTGTGACAATGTATTACGTCATAACGGTCACTTTGTTGCTTCAATTTTTGAAAAGAAAGAAAAAAAGCATTTTCTAAATGCTTTCTTCAAATCGTTATTAAAATTCTAATTTGAAATTGAAAGAAAGTACCCATTTCAGGGCTAGAATTGTATAAACAGATAAAATGAAATAAGTATGAATGAACTATTTAAATAAACTACTTAAGAAATTCGAATGCGTAACTTTTTATATACTAATCTTGAAATTTTATTCTTCTACAAAAGCTGAACCGCACCAGGACTTGTATGGTCACTGTAGGTACCGTGAAGCAGGTGACAACGTTTGGTACACATTGAACAGCCAATGGCAGGCTGTCGATGGCTGTAACACGTGTGTCTGTGTTGCTGTTGGCAACTATCAAGGGCAATACATCTGTACCAACGGAATCTGCGTACACCCACACCGTAAATTGACTCACATCATTGTTGGCTGACTGTGTTTGTATTTCACCACATAAACATTCATTTTTTATATTTGTAATTGCTACTCTTGCTTTATGGCATGAATTAAACGATTGTGTAGACACAAACGATGACAGAGGATTGATTTTGTTTTTCTATATCACTACTGTTGGAAAAATGGAAATGATTGAACAGCTATGTGTATTTTTCATGTGACATTTACACTGACTTTGATTTTTAAGACTGCAAATTAAACATATTTCAGCATGCAATCATTATTTGACATGCATGAAATTACACAGACTTGGGCACTTGAACACTATCCATGTGAAATCAACATATGGTTCAAATTAGGTGCTGCTATACTGCTCGTTTGTGATGTGACAAATGTAATATTAGATTTCCTCCAATTTTCAAGCTATTCGCATTACTAGCAGTTAATGTGGGGTTAAGCAGAGATCATACCTATTAGATCGACCCGATATTTTCATTTCTATAAACACAGAGTTTATAGTACCCTGTACCCTGTACCCTGTACCCTGTACCCTGTACCCTGTACCCTGTACCCTGTACCCTGTACCCTGTACCCTCTACCCTGTACCCTGTACCCTGTACCCTGTACCCTCTACCCTGTACCCCCTACCCACTACATGAGTTGCTATTACGGACTATCGGCTTGCGCATGCGCGGGTTATGACGCCTTAGATGTTCGAGTGAATTACAATAGATTATGAAGGAATCTTATTACTTGATATAAAAGCAATTTTTCAATTACTTTCATACCAATGGCAGTCGGTAAATTTATTCCGAGTCATACTTGCATACCTTGTACCCTGTACCCTGTACCCTGTACCCTGTACCCTGTACCCTCTACCCTGTACCCCCTACCCACTACATGAGTTGCTATTACGGACTATCGGCTTGCGCATGCGCGGGTTATGACGCCTTAGATGTTCGAGTGAATTACAATAGATTATGAAGGAATCTTATTACTTGATATAAAAGCAATTTTTTCAATTACTTTCATACCAATGGCAGTCGGTAAATATATTCCGAGTCATACTTGCATACCTTGTACCCTGTACCCTGTACCCTGTACCCTGTACCCTGTACCCTGTACCCTGTACCCTGTACCCTGTACCCTCTACCCTGTACCCTGTACCCTGTACCCTGTACCCTCTACCCTCTACCCTGTACCCCCTACCCACTACATGAGTTGCTATTACGGACTATCGGCTTGCGCATGCGCGGGTTATGACGCCTTAGATGTTCGAGTGAATTACAATAGATTATGAAGGAATCTTATTACTTGATATAAAAGCAATTTTTCAATTACTTTCATACCAATGGCAGTCGGTAAATTTATTCCGAGTCATACTTGCATACCTTGTACCCTGTACCCTGTACCCTGTACCCTGTACCCTGTACCCTGTACCCTCTACCCTCTACCCTGTACCCCCTACCCACTACATGAGTTGCTATTACGGACTATCGGCTTGCGCCTGCGCAGGTTAAGACGCCTAAGATGTTCGAGTGAATTACAATAGATTATGATGGAATCTTATTACTTGATATAAAAGCAATTTTTCAATTACTTTCATACCAATGGCAGTCGGTAAATTTATTCCGAGTCATACTTGCATACCTTGTACCCTGTACCCTGTACCCTGTACCCCCTACCCAATCTCATCCCATCCACAATACTCTATGCCTAAGTTTATAATATGCAAATTATATATATATATTGCTCAATATAATCTATTATAATATATATATATAACATTTTTTTCTGGTAAATTATGGCACCAGATGAACAGTATTCTTACAAAATTGACATTTTACAAAATTAGATCACTGTGACCTATATTTTGACACTTAAGTTTTATTTTCAAAAAAAGTTTTATTTTTAACATATAAATGCATGTAAAATCATTCAAAAATATCATTTGGTTCCAACAAAACTGGACAAAACCGAAAATTATCCATCCTGTTTAACCCCCCATAACTCACAACGGACTCCGACCTGACCTTAATCATATTTCATATCATGATGTCCTAAACCCCGGGTATCTGTAAACAAAAAATAATGCTTATCGGTCATGCCAACCAGAGGGCCCAAATTGACACTCCTCCTTTAAATCAATTCTTATTGATTGTATTGATTGAAGGAGGAACAAAATCTGCAAAGGCACAAGATCTTTCACGCAAAGGCGATTCAAAGACAGGGCCCCAGAAATATTGGTTATTGACGTGTCATTCCTATCCCGTGTGCGAAATTTGACCATCAACGACATCGATCAAAGACTGACTGTGCAAGAGAAGAGGTAAGGACCATTAATCGTATCAATTGAATACACATTTAATGAAGTTATGATGAAAAATAGTATATATTGTACTAAATGGTTTGACAATACTGAAAATCTGGAGGAGAATATTCAATTATATTATATTTCTATCTGAACAGTAGAAAACAATATTCCATTCCGCTACAATGTACTATTTATTCAAATTTACCTAAAATTTAAACGTTCCAAATCGCTATATTGTCACAAACTAATCAATTTGACTTTGTCCGATATTCGCCTGACTATAAATTTATGTCACTTAGGCGATAATCCGCCACCAAAGCATAGCCTTCATTCATTGTAAGATGTAAAACGAAACGCATCAACAAAAAGGGTATGGTTTAAAATTAATTTTCTGTATTAATTATCTCAGATGACTCTATTTAGTGTAGGTTTTACTTGTTGGTATACATGTACATAAACTCGCATTAAAAAGTAGTTTTCATCTTTTTTGTTCCAGTTATGCACTTTTTGCTGTAACTATCTGTAGGAGGTCCCATTTCATTGCCAAGATCAAATTTGCGGGATCCTGGTACGAGTACGACGGATTAAGTGAGTCCATTAAAGCAGGGACCAGCTTTCAAGGCACAATGAACTTTGCTGTTTTTGTCTCCTGTTAGATTTGTTAGACTTCTCTGCTGAAGGAAATTTTGTTCAAACCTTGTCGAAAGGTTGGTTGTGACATTTGAGTGTTGTTCAAGTGGTTTTAATTGTTAATATTTAAGCATTAATGTTTATTTAGATATTACATGTATTGGGTTTGAAAAACAATTTGTTTGCAAACTGTGTGAATCAGTGATTTTTTAAGGGATTCATTTTTCCGAATCAATACGCAATGTCTTTGTGACGTCACGATAACGTCGGGGTTTCGCGCCATTCTCGGATTCAAAAACGTATTGACCAATCAGAAAGCCAGTTTAGCTATGAAAACGAAGAGAAATTAAATATAAATGTTTCGAAAAGCAACAAATATTGTGATTGGAAAAAAAGCCCAACAAATATACCTACCCTCAATTTGTATGCATGTTTTTATAATTACTTTTTAATTGTTTTTATACTACTAAATTCTACTATTTGATTGGTAGGTTCTTTTTCTTCGTACTATTTTGAAGAAAATTCGAGAATGGCGTGAAAACTCGACGTTATCATGACGTCACAATAGAGACGTCGACGTTGCGTATTGATTTAGAAAAAACCCATTGGAAAATCAATGGAATCGTAAGTATAAAATATGTCATCAGGTAGTCCACCTTCAGTCCGTGGTCTCCCGTCCACCTTTCAGTCCGTGGTCTTCCGTCCACCCTTGAGTCAGTGGTCTCCCGTCCACACATGATTCCGTGGTCTCCCGTCCACACATGATTCCGTGGTCTCCCGTCCATCCTTCAGTCCGTGGTCTCCCGTCCACCTTTCAGTCCGTGGTCTTCCGTCCACCCTTGAGTCAGTGGTCTCCCGTCCACACATGATTCCGTGGTCTCCCGTCCATCCTTCAGTCCGTGGTCTCCCGTCCACCATTAAGTCCGTGTTCTTCCGTCCATCCTTCAGTCCGTGGTCTCCCGTCTACACATGAGTCCGTGGTCTTCCGTCCACCATTATGTCCGTGATCTCCCGTCCACCCTTCAGTCCATGGTCTCCCGTCCACCCTTGAGTTCGTGGTCTCCCGTCCATCCTTCAGTCCGTGGTCTCCGTCCATCCTTCAGTCCTCGGTCTCCCGTCCACCATTAAGTCCGTGGTCTCCCGTCCACCCTTGAGTCCGTGGTCTCCCGTCCACCATTGAGTCCGTGGTATCCCGTCCATCCTTCAGTCTGTGGTCTCCCGTCCATCCTTCAGTCCGTGGTCTCCCGTCCATCCTTCAGTCCGTGGTCTCCCGTCCATCCTTCAGTCCGTGGTCTCCCGTCCACCCTTCAGTCTGTGATCTCCCGTCCATCCTTCAGTCCTCGGTCTCCCGTCCACCATTAAGTCCGTGGTCTTCCGTCCACCATTATGTCTGTGGTCTCCCGTCCACCATTATGTCCGTGGTCTCCCGTCTATCCTTCAGTCCAGGGTCTCCCGTCCACCCTTGAGTCCGTGGTCTCCTGTCCACCATTCAGTCTGTGGTATCCCGTCTATCCTTCAGTCCAGGGTCTCCTGTCCATCCTTCAGTCCAGGGTCTCCCGTCCACCTTTGAGTCCGTGGTCTCCAGTCTACCCTTCAGTCCAGGGTCTTCCGTCCACCCTTCAGTCCGTGGTCTCCTGTCCACCCTTCAGTCCGTGGTATCCCGTCTATCCTTCAGTCCAGGGTCTCCTGTCCATCCTTCAGTCCAGGGTCTCCCGTCCACCTTTGAGTCCGTGGTCTCCAGTCTACCCTTCAGTCCAGGGTCTCCCGTCCACCCTTCAGTCCAGGGTCTCCTGTCCACCCTTCAGTCCGTGGTCTCCTGTCCACCCTTCAGTCCGTGGTCCCCTGTCCACCCTTCAGTCCGTGGTCCCCTGTCCACCCTTCAGTCCGTGGTCTTCCGTCCACCATTATGTCTGTGGTCTCCCGTCCACCATTATGTCCGTGGTCTCCCGTCTATCCTTCAGTCCAGGGTCTCCCGTCCACCCTTGAGTCCGTGGTCCCCCTTCCACCTTTCAGTCCGTGGTATCCCGTCTATCCTTCAGTCCAGGGTCTCCTGTCCACCCTTCAGTCCATGGTCTCCCGTCCACCCTTCAGTCCGTGGTCTCCAGTCAACCCTTCAGTCCAGGGTCTCCCGTCCACCCTTCAGTCCGTGGTCTCCTGTCCACCCTTCAGTCCGCTCTAATAGGCAATATTGCATATTGCAATTTTGGAAGAATCGGACAAGAAGGCCGGTAGTTGGCCATCTTGAATTTTGATAGTAGGAGTTTGTTACTGCTTTTTCTTAAAACATTATAAAGCCATCTTTCTGAAATTTCAAATTTAGGGTTTATATTTGTCCCAAGACATTGTAATTATATTTTGAATATTAAAAGTAAACAATAAGACTGATTAGCAGCCATCTTGAATTTTGCCACTTTGTCAGAAAGTACTGAAAAGGTCTAGCTTCCTCAAATTTAACTTTTAGTGTCTTTTTTGTCAGAAGTTTTGCATATTTATTTGGGAACAAAGTCGCGTTTTTAGGCAATGCGTCATCAATCGACGTGTGCAGTCCACCGTGGATAATTTTTCCATTAAAAAATATGTTCAAATAAATGACCTTGACCTTCATTCGAAGCACAAGGGTCGAAAAGGTTTTTTAAAAAACACGACTTCTTGTCAATATGTAAGAGCCATAGAGATATTTCATTTCCTATGTAGCATGATAGAGGACGGGCTACCAAATGTGTTCAAATCAATGACCTTTACCTTCAGTTGAGGTCACAGTTCAACTATAGTCTCTCTGTGTTTTGTGTCAATAATAAGATTACCGTTAATACACATGGACCTCTTTTTCCAGGATATAATTTTTCGAACGAATACTTCCATTACTAACCAAACTTATCGTAGTGATATATCGTGCTCCGTTTACACCCGGAACCAGACGGCAACGTACATAGTATAGGCTAATTACATTGGTTACTGACGATGGTTCTGTTCTGAAGATACTGTGCGACAAGTATAATGTAAACATGGGTTGTGTGTCGGTTTTTGTTATAATTGTATAGTCTGATCAATACTTAGATTTTAATTTTTGAATGCTTAGTTGTGAGTTATCATATCTTTTTTAATTTTTTTATACTTTTTTTTTCTCATTAAGCTAAACTTTGCCTGAAATCCTGACCTGGTCATGACCAAGTAGTGTTATTGTTTTCGATTTATCCTAAAGCCAGGATGGCCACCATTTTGAAAACGTATTTTGAACCTCTTGCCTGGAGCTTGCCTGGAATGATCCTGATATAACATAGACCCAGTGTTGCTATATTTACAGTACAATCTGAAATTAAAATAACCGCCATGGTGCCATCTTAAAAGCACATCTAAAGGTGTTCTAATCACTAATGATTAAAATTGGTTTAATGTGAAAGAAGGCAGCTCAAGCAGTGCAGTTATTAAAATCCATGATTGATACCACATTCACTAAAATTACCACATTGAAAAAAACATTATGTCATAGGTCTGCACTTCTTGTTTGAAGTATTTCTGGTCTAGATAAAACAATCTTCAAAACCATGCTGTAAATGTTTATCATAGATTACTATGCAACATCTAGAGCATGCTTTAACGAATTTAAATCTTCCACAATTACATATGGACACTCCAGTGGTTCAAATATAACTATAATCTGTAATTGTTTCTCAGATCCCTGTAGTCATTCCTTGCTATAATATTATTATAAGAGGTATACTTATATAATGGGCCTCACACGTTTTAGTTGGATGTACATAAAACATGTATAAGAAAATGTTTATAGGACATATTCTACAACATACCTTTATATTTACTAAATACATATGATATTTTGATAACTTTGCAATAAGAATTGCATATGGAATAATAATAAAAGTGAGAGATTATGTCATGTGGTTATGCATACTTGTATCAAGATTTAATGTTTGTTTCACATACTTTATCAAAACATTTGGTTTTGTGGTTTGTTTAGATTATTTAATAATTGTATTTATTCCAAGAAATGTTGGCCTTAAAGAAGCTTTGTATAACTTGTTGTTTCATTATCAATGTACACATCTAATTTGGTTAATTTCAAAACATTTGATTTTGAAGTTAGTTAAATTACCAAACAATTCAAGTTATTCCAAGAAGTGTTGGCCTTTAAAAAGCTTTGAAAATATTTTTGTTTTATAACCAATTTACAAAGCTACTTTGGTTTATTTCGGAATATTTTCTAGACCTACACTCCTATTGCCTTTCATAGAATAAGGTTGTTATTTTTTAAAGGATATGTAAAATACATGAACACTTTTGAGCATAGTTTATTATAATTGCATCTCGAATTAGCACATACTTTATTTAAACTATCAGTATGCAATGGCAGTTTCACGCTATACACATATCGTCCATGATTGACCCCCAGGGAAAACTTTAAAACATCTTGCCACATTCCTGTTAAGGTCCATGGGCCTCTTGTTGTTCAAAATACATATTGCAAGAGCTAAATCTTTCTTAACAAATGTAAATTGTAACATATACAGTCGCGAAAATATATTTACCTGCTGAACGACATACAATAAAAGTTGTGCAATGTATTTGATTTAACATTCTGTAGATCATTACATTATATCTTTAAGCTTGTAACTGTATGGATATAGAATATGGTGATTTTGAATCTGTGTAAAAATGCGTGCATGGTGTAATTTTGACAAAGTTAATGTAAATGCTAAATTGGGAAAGTGCATTGCGGACGTTTCGTCATCCGTTAATGATTACATGTTCTTGAGTTTGAAGATGTGAGAGCAATATTACATATTACATGTACCTATGTACAATTGTAATTAATGATATTAAGTCAAATAAAGCATGTTTTTATTATTTGCTGTCTTCGATGAATTTAACAAGCAAAGTGCTAAATACAGCAGTATTGGTATTGAAACATCAATGACGCTCGCATGCGTGTATAAACGTATATTGGGTGAAGTTGCCCCGCATACAGGCTACATTTTTCAAAAATGAAAAAAGGTGAACTTTGACCCGATAGCGAACTTTTTTATTTGATCTAATAACGATATGTTAGAAAAAAAGTAAGTCTTTAATACTATTTACATTCATCATGAACATTTTTTCCTGTATCTCAATCATTTTTTTATTTATAGCTATTTCAAACTTTTGCGGTATGACGTTACGGCAGCCGTATTTAATTTTCGATCAACATCAAAATGCGGTCACCCCTTCCAACTCGTGCTATACAACATGACAATACATCTAATGACTGACTGCCATTGTCAGGAAAGTAATTGAGAAATATCTTGATTTTGATTAATAAGATGTTCCTTGAAACGATTCCTTTATAATCTATTGTAATTCACTCGAACATCTAAGGTGTCATAACCCGCGCATGCGCAAGCCGATAGTCCGTAATAGCAACTCATGAAGTGGGTAGGGGGTACAGGGTACAGGGTACAGGGTACAGGGTACAGGGTACAAGGTATGCAAGTATGACTCGGAATAAATTTACCGACTGCCATTGGTATGAAAGTAATTGAAAAATTGCTTTTATATCAAGTAATAAGATTCCTTCATAATCTATTGTAATTCACTCGAACATCTAAGGCGTCATAACCCGCGCATGCGCAAGCCGATAGTCCGTAATAGCAACTCATGTAGTGGGTAGGGGGTACAGGGTAGAGGGTACAGGGTAGAGGGTACAGGGTACAGGGTACAGGGTACAGGGTAGAAGGTACAGGGTACAGGGTACAGGGTACAGGGTACAAGGTATGCAAGTATGACTCGGAATAAATTTACCGACTGCCATTGGTATGAAAGTAATTGAAAAATTGCTTTTATATCAAGTAATAAGATTTCTTCATAATCTATTGTAATTCACTCGAACATCTAAGGCGTCATAACCCGCGCATGCGCAAGCCGATAGTCCGTAATAGCAACTCATGTAGTGGGTAGGGGGTACAGGGTACAGGGTACAGGGTACAGGGTACAGGGTACAGGGTACAGGGTACAGGGTACTAGAATCAGTTACTATCAGATCGACCCGATATTTTCATTTCTATAAACACAGAGTTTATATTCATATTGTGACGTTCACAGCAGGGACAATTTTGCGCTTATGAACCCGCATTGCGAAAATGTGGGTTTTAAAGGGTAGACTTCTTGTTGGTTATACAGGGTGGAGTTCGTGTTATGTTGTACATGTAATTAACTTGCATACTAAAAGAAGATATAGACATTTTAAAACAAACTCCATGTATCATACATATAATAAACATCGAGAACGTTTGATTCGGTTAAAAAAAAATTGGGGGGGGGGACGCCGAGTCGATATACTAAATACTGATCTTCACGTAACCATGACTTAACAATATATAATGAGAAATAAAGCATATCTTAACATACAATTTCATGAAATACACGTGCTTTGAGCGGCACCACCCTCGGAGCTACGCAGCACAAATACAATGATACTCCACTGCCGACAGTGCATAAACGACACTTATGAATTTAATTGGTGTTTACTCGTGTAAACATGTGTCTTAATAACACAAAATAATATAAAATAACTTGTTTTGATTTCTGTGGATACGCAATCTGTATTTCATTCTATATATGGCATCGGGACGCAATTGATTATTTCAACATATTTATCTTGAAGTAAAGTAGGAAGTTCAAATGTTTCAATGGCGGTAATGGTGTAAGGTAAAAAACTTTTGTAACTGAAGAAAAATACTTATTCGCGTGCGACTGTTTTTTATAGAAAAAATGCCATTCGTCAGCGGTGTAACATCTTTAAGGATTTTTGATACTGTGTATTGTGTTTTAGTATCAATTTTATTTGTTACCGAAAAAATATATACCATCGAAATTTATCTGTCGGATTTGAACTAAATTGTAAACGGGTAGATACGTTTAACACACACACACATACACCACCTCCAGCTATATTGTATATGGGTAGATACGTATAACACACACACACATACACCACCTCCAGCTATATTGTATATGGGTAGATACGTATAACACACACACACATACACCACCTCCAGCTATATTGTATATGGGTAGATACGTATAACACACACACACATACACCACCTCCAGCTATATTGTATATGGGTAGATACGTATAACACACACACACACACATACACCACCTCCAGCTATATTGTATATGGGTAGATACGTATAACACACACACACATACACCACCTCCAGCTATATTGTATATGGGTAGATACGTATAACACACACACACATACACCACCTCCAGCTATATTGTATATGGGTAGATACGTATAACACACACACACATACACCACCTCCAGCTATATTGTATATGGGTAGATACGTATAACACACACACACACATACACCACCTCCAGCTATATTGTATATGGGTAGATACGTATAACACACACACACATACACCACCTCCAGCTATATTGTATATGGGTAGATACGTATAACACACACACACATACACCACCTCCAGCTATATTGTATATGGGTAGATACGTATAACACACACACACATACACCACCTCCAGCTATATTGTATATGGGTAGATACGTATAACACACACACACATACACCACCTCCAGCTATATTGTATATGGGTAGATACGTATAACACACACACATACACCACCTCCAGCTATATTGTATATGGGTAGATACGTATAACACACACACACATACACCACCTCCAGCTATATTGTATATGGGTAGATACGTAAAACACACACACACATACACCACCTCCAGCTGTATTGTATATGGGTAGATAATCCTTAAGAGAATGCCAAGATAAGGTGACAAGAGAACCCTGACCAATACAATGATGGAGTCGTTTACAGCTTACATTATTTCGTTTATTTCTTTAGACTGAAACACTGACGACAACACTTCAATATTCCCTACCTATTTAAGTTTTTAATAACACTGGAGTTTTATCAAGAGATGAGGAGTTCCGATTGGGGGAAGACGTATATAGGTAATGCTTGCTGGTTAATCCTATCGACGTTTTGTCAATAAAATTGATTGGAAATTGGCGAGTTCTGATGGAATCTGTTATTCCAAGATAACGAATGGACGGACGAAAGAGAAACAAGTATCTGACTGAAAATAAAGACGGTTCCACTGGAAAAGTATTTAGATAGAAAGTAAACATAATGAATAACTTTTACCATTGTCTAGATTTTGAAGAGAAAATCAAAATTAAGCATGTGTGAAGTATAACGATGCCTTGGAATGAAAATTAACTTAAAGATTTAAGTTAAAGTAAGTATATATAATATAAAATTTGATAATATGATTGACCAATGTGAATATATCTTCAGGCAGTTGATTCAGGAACATCGTCTAAGAATTAAGTCCATATAGGAAGTTAGTTCATATCTAGGAAGTTGTTATTCAATCATTGCCCGACATCATTTTGGGAATCGTGATCTTTAGGCCATTCCTGCTTCCTTGTATCGAATATATAAGACATTATATATATAAAACTCTGGACATTATTTAAACACACAACAGACGTTACACACACTACAGACACTCCGGACACACAAGGCACACGACATACGACACAGGACAGCTTTGCAGACTCCAACACTTGAAAACATGGAAATAATTTAATGAAAATGTATTTTAGTAGACGGTGAAATATTTTTGTAATTCCCGTCAGGATGTATTTAGGGCTATACAGTCCTTTATCCAGCACACTAATTATACATATTAAATCAAATAAAAGCCATGGAAAGAAGACGATGCCTTCATCATCATTATTCATCAACGAACAGCTACCAACAATACATCAACGACAAAAACATAGATTCATTATGTGTTCAATTTGACTGTTCCATCATCAATACCCCATTGCAACATAAATCAATATAAAACGTATTTCATATTACAAAACACACATAGTAAAATATAGGTGAGTGTATGACATTTAACATTGATTTTGTTTATTGCTTATGTGATAACTGGACCCGTGCACAGTGCCTTTATCATTATACACAATTAAATTTTATCAGTTTTAGCTGATGTTATCAAGCTGCTTCACAATGACAGATATGAAACATTCATAACACGAATATTTTGCTATAGTGTGAATTATGGCAAATACATTAACGGTAACGCTTTATATTACTGTATTATTTCTATATATTTGTGAATACGGGACAATTTCAGCAGATGAATGTCAGCAAATTGATTCCTGCTCGTGTCAGTTTCCTGATGGTACGAAAATAGACCTGTCACCGTTATCAAGTAATGATATCGACATACCAAGGTAGGTTTCATAAGAATTACTAGGACGCAATAAACATGTCATGGAAACTGTTTCCTTTTTAAAATTGTCACAATTTAAATTCAAATAAATTTTGTGTACAAACCAGTCATGTTTTATAGGGTTTATTCCAAGGAAATTGTTCTCGTCGCTATAATGAATAAGTAATTCAGCGATGTTTATTATGCAATTGAAAAGTATTTCGCTATTTAATGGTAAGTAAATGGTCGTAAAATGGAGACTATGTTATTTATAAACCATACCAATCTTTCTCTTAATATCCACACACGTCACACAAGCAATAGCATACATACATGGAAGACCGTCCATAAATGACATTGATTAACTGTTAATAGGTCATTAAATCCAACTAATCCACCACAACCAACCAACTCTTCCAATCCTATTCGCCATCTTTAAATATCTGATGTCAACATACCAATACAAATTTCATAAGAGTGCTATCGTGACACCAAAGTAAAATTGGTTTGTTTGTTAGATTCACGTCCTATTAATAACCATGGTCATCTAAGGACAACCTCCTTGTGTGCATTTTGTTGGGGTGTTGGGACTGCTCAAGACGTGTCACTTGGTGATAGTGGAACTCTTGTATAGTGCTATCACACTGAAGCATGCCGTCGAAGACATCAAATCATTTCTTTTATTATAATGGAATGGCCACTGACACAACACTCAACTTATTCGATGAAATGAATTGATGTTTCCAGGTTTTATGACGTCCCTGTATTTCCGGGCAGCGATGACATGTTTTCGTGGAATCCGTGTGCGGATTTCCAACAACCCTCTAGTTCGACATGTCAAGGGGTTGCCGTAAGTTTTCTACATACAAAATATATCTATGAATAGTTAATAATCTAACTATCTTTTTGTTTGTTTGATTAAATCAATTTCATATGAACAGCCAGGGTCATTTAAGGACGGCCTCCCGTGTATGAGGTGTGTTGCGTGTATGAAGTGTGTGGTGAGTTGTTTGGGATGCTGAGGTATATTCGTGTTGTGATTTGTTGTATAGTGGAGCTCCTGTCCTTTCTATAGTGCTATATCACTGAAGCATGCTGCCGGAGACACCATGCAAAACCAACCCGGTCACAATATACTGACAACGGGTGACGTCCGGCGTATCTTTTGAAACTGAAAGTCATTTTTTTGTAAATATTGAATATTTATTATTATCATTAAAGGGCCTGTTACATGTAAAAGTTTTTTTTAATCTTTATTCATGTGCATACATTAAAACAAGAAGATAACAAATGGTTCCATTTACTATCGAATGGAAAATGCACATTACTTCTTACAATACCTGTTTTGTATAGATATCAATTAAATGTAGTTGCGTAATTCAGCACCTTTGAAATATAACACAAAAACTAATTTATTGTAGTAAACTGAAGTGTATGATGCAGTGAGATTTACTTCATGTAATTCATATTCACCTGTCTAGCTTTTAATTTATTCTGGTTCTATAAACCCCAACTCCTATAAGAGATCATGCGTTTGAGGTTGTTGAATGATAGATAAACTTTTCTTCCATACTTGACAGGGTTATCCCGTGGTTGCTAGGGAAATGATAACTCTGTCTTTTACCGGGGTAGTGAAAAGACAGCTCACACGCGCTAGACAGTGACGTTATTCATCAATACATGCGGCGACCATTTTTACGCACAGCGACGTTCATGTCGATTGAATTTTCACCGTTTCTCGTTAAAGTATGGGAGAAAAAGAATGTTACATGGGCCAGTCAGATGGACAGGGATTTATCCCATACTACATAAAGATATCCCGTTGTTGCTAGGGAAAAGATAACTCTATCTTACACAGGAGGGGGGAGGGCGTAAGAAAGCTCACATGCGCCAGACAATAACGTGACGTCATCAATACATGCGGCGTGTATTGTCGATGACGTCATCTTTTTTAACGCATAACGACGTTCCTTTGATAATGACGCGATGAAAATGCTGGAAAGCAACAAGTTTTTTTTTTTTATGTTTTCTCAAAATACGTGGGTCTGTCACGTGGACAAGGACATATCAATCCTCGTGATAGATTTTTGGCCGTCAACCCTCGGCAAGCCTCGGGTTGACCAGCCAAAATCTTTCACTCGGTTTGAGACATTCCTGTCCTCTTGACAGATCGATGTAAGATTTTATTAATCTTACGTTGTTATCCGTGTCGCCAAATTGGCAGTGTAATAATAAAATCTACCCAAGATCAAAAAGAGGAGGTAAAGTAAGATCAAGAACAAGATCTCTTACATGTACACATCGTTTTCGTTGTCTTATTGACAGGTCTGCCATATTCACCTGGCGCCACCTATTGCCGTCTACTTTAACTTGGGCAGTTCTGATTCAGCTACATTTACCACCAATGACGCTGGCCAGGTGGAGTTATCTTACAGACATGTAGAGCCGGGTACAACACCTCCACAACGGTAAAATCAACAGACCGTTTTTCCTAAAAATATGTCTTAATTCAATCACCACATTCCATTATGCATCTCTTCCTCCTCCGTTACTGAGTTTTATGATTAATTTTTATCGTCACTTAAATGTTTTTGACACTTCCTGGTGGTAATGATAACTTTTTTGCGACTTCTTGTTTCGAAACTGGTAATAAACGGGTAAAAATAAATTTGTAGTGAAGTTTCTTAAACATAGTGTTGCTCTCTGCCTAGTTTTTATATACAATGCATGTGCATTTACGTTAAATTGACATAACTTTTTTTTTGTTCAGTGCTAGCCCAAAGATTATAATGGAACTTTGTTATGCAATATATGGGTATGATATTTATTTCACATTTATGTTTTCAGAAGTGCCCATATAGCATTGCTCTGCGATGAGTCAGAAGATGGAAACCTCTTGCCATTGTTTGAGATCGATCCCGGAAGTGGTCAGTTTGTTAGTAACTTTTTATTTGTCACTATCCCTCTGTCTCAGAATAGAAATATTTCGCTATGCAGAGTTCCCTTATCTTACGGTCATTAACTGATTATTAGAATTGTTTTCAGTTTCTGTTTCAAACACTAACGACTAGTTCTCTCATGTTTAGCTCTGAGCAGCTATATATAATGACAGTAATTAATACTTCGTAAAGACGATTATGTGTTGGGCGAATGTTATAGATTATAAAAATTATCACATATTTCTTAAAAGACGGTTCATTCAAGAGGGTTTTCGTTGGTTTAAAGATGCGATCGGAACTAATATCATTTACCTATATTTTATAAACAGCATTTCGAGCTCCATAGCAAGCACACCTGTTACGTTGAGCATAAACGTAGCGATGATGATGCTGGTATCTCATTTTCAATTGGAACGATTGTTTGCTGGTCGTAAGTGCAATATCATATCATTTAGCTTGTAAACTATTATTTTCTTTTTCGTCCGAGAAAATAAAATTGAATAGTATCTAGACAATAAACCTGGCAATGAAAAAATACGACTTTTTGTTTTGTTTTGTTAAAATGATACTTGAAGTAACAGATTCTTTCGTTATTTCCAACAAATCACGTTGGCGATGTATATCAAAACCCAACTATTAGGTGTTTTTTTCAAATAAATGTAGCTAAGCACGAAAGAAGGTTACTAACACAACCATGGTATCTAATATATTGACAAAACATAATTCATATTAAGATGTTCAACATATCCAATAATATATCAAAACTATGTTCTAGGGCTCTGGCACTGGTATTGATATACGTGGTCGGAGGAGTTGGGTATAATTCATTATATAAGAAAAATACTGGAATTGAGAGGATCCCGAACGTCGCTGCCTGGACGAAGTTACCGGGACTTATTAAGGTACACATGTAATTAGCAAACATATTACTATACACTATGTCTGATTTGCTCTTTTTACTCATATGGTTGCTTCGACTTCAAAACAGGTAAAATTGGCGAACGAGTAATTGCGATTTGAACTTCATTAACTTGACAACATGTTTTCATGTTTCTTTTTATTGGTAATGATTTAAACTTGTAAGGGTTATTATTGGCTTATGTATTTACAAACTAATAACAGGAAAATGTGGGGAAAATTTCAATATTTCATGATTGTTTTGGAGCTCGACTGAAACCGATAAAATTTCAAGCAAACATTATTTTAGCGAATGTAACTCTAATTTACGGTTGGCTTTTCTTATGTTATATATTTCAGGATGGCTTCAAGTTTGTTTTTACGTGCGGTCGAGTGTCGGAAGAGTACAGAGACATCTAATAGTGGCATATTATTCTAGAGAAAATTGTGCGATTCGATAAACTGTATAATGTCCCTTGCAACGAAATATACTAGAATAGATAGCGATGTGATTTAAAGTTATCGAAATTGTGTTATGTAAGATGATACGACCTGTAGGTATAACTAGACTAAATGTAGTTCAAGGAAGTGGTGATATGTTCAAGTAATTAGCGACAACCACCTTTCTGATTTGCAATACAATCTACTATTTATTAGTATTTCAAATTATTTTTAGAATTTCAATTACTCTCTTTGGTTTCAATTGCCTTGTACATTTGTCACTACATGCGATATCATTTAAATGCATCTGCGATGTTGTTTTTAGAATGAAATGGGGTTCAAGAAATATCGCTACAATCTGATAAACGGCGAAATAAATTTAGAACACAATTGAAAATTACATTTAAATCATTTTATTGAAAAAGCATTAACATAAGACAAAAATAACAAGAAAAACACAAAGCGAAGCTATTACTATACCAAAATATACAGAATTCATAAACTTTACAATACAAAAATATTTGTTCAGGGGATATTCACCGTAATAACAACCTATACGATTTTAGCTATGAACTGTATCCTAAATCTGTTTCATTCTCCTCTAGTTCGTCAATAATTCAAAGGGTGAAAAGTAATAGTTTGAGAAGACAAGGTAAAATATCGTATTATGCTTTTATGGATTTAGATGTCTTTCTCAAATATGCTACACCGCTAACAAATATTATTGTTTCTCTATCCAAAACAGGAGCAGACAAATAAGTATTTGTTTTCAGTTACAAAAGTTACTATTACCACCATTAAAAAGTTTGAGTTTTTAGCTTTACACCAAGAAGAAAATGTTAAAGATAATAAATTGCGTCCCGAAAAAATCCATGGCACTATGCCCTTTATGGAGTGAAGTAATGATTGTGTATGCATCAAAAGCAAAACAAATTATTTTAATTTTTGTGTGAATTAGACATATGCATGATTAAACACCAATTATTGCTCATATGATGAGTATCGTTTATGCTATGTCGGCGTCGGAGCACCTTTAAGCTCATATATTATTTTTTTAAATCTTATTTATCAGCATTATTAGTAGAAGCAACATCGCCATCAGTAGTAGATATAAAAAAACTTTCAGTACAAAAGACAAAATGATACTCCTAAATAAACTGCTGTTTAATTTAAACAAATTGTGGTTTATAAAAGCAATCTCATAGAGATAGGGTATATATATGTTAATATGCATCATTATCATATAAAGATATGAATGGTTGATTGGTCATTTAACATTTAAGGTCATTGAAGGATAACCGCAGGTATTCGTGTGAATACCTCTGTTTGAGAGGCTGCGGTGTATTCCTGTTGTGTTTCCTTGTACTCTGAACTGCTGAAGTTCTAGGTATTAGCAATCGAATGAATAGCGTTTTAAGATGTTCCATATAGGCTTTATTGTGGTTAAGACCGAGGAGTGTAGTATGCAGCATATAAATGATTATAATGAAAATACCATTAACCTTTTAAAAACGTTTTATAATTTCAAAACGAAACCTTGGGGTTAATTAACAATAAGTACATGTATTATAGATAAAGTTATTCCTGTATAAAACCTTAATAACAAAGAAATAAAAGCTACGATCTATCCAACTGTACAGGTACATAGAAGCAGGTTTTGCCCGTTAATTGTAATTAACCATTCACAAACAAATATGTGCTCAGACAAAACTAATATACAAAGAATTATACAATTATTCACTATTGAAATCATTACAAATGATGCAGAAAAACAAACAATTTCAAGATTGGTACAATATTCAGACAAACGGAACGCATTTTCATGAGCAAATAACGATGTGTATTTTATTACCATATTGAAGGATTTTAATTTCCAATAACGTACATTACTGAGAAAATATGGTTAACGGTAATAGGATTGGACATTCCATTATTCATAGCCTATCATAGTCATGTCCTAATACAAGAAGTACCAACATACAAATCAAAAATGATAGATATATAGTACATTATAAGGTTAATAACAATATACCTTTTAAACCTATAGTAGAATTGTACATGATAAAATCGCGCTGTTCTGTGGTTCTAGCGTCCTGTACAGTGGCATTGTTCAATGCGACACTCATGCGACTTTTGAAAATAGTTTTTCTCACTTATCTGCATGTAACTTAGTGATAGAGAAGAGGTGGTGAAGATCGTGTAACTAAGCGATTGTGAAGATGTGGTTCTTTTCCCTGTACAGATACTCATGGCGTCAATATTTGCAGTAAAGGAAATATCACATTGAACTACATGCCGTACTGATACACATCATTACATATCTTATTTTTTCGAGTATGTGTGTATGCAGTGTTGTCAGAAATAAAATGAAAATGAAAGAATAGATCCAGCTCCTTTTCTGGTGATAATCGAAAACCAAATTGAAGAAATGCAAATCTGTTCTTGATAATGATAGTTTTTAATTCATACAGATTGAATTAATGAACTAATGAAAGTGCTTTAATGTTTGTAGTTTGAAGCAAAAACTGCCTGGAATACGAATCTAACACAACGTCACGATCTAAAATAAACTTTTAAGACCAATAACATTCACTCCATGTTCATGGTATTCTTCAGCCGATATTGACACCTCATTGTAATTACTATGGCAACACAAAAGCGACCCTCCTACCCATGAAGAGTGTATTTCCGCCACAGGATTACACACTTTAGAATTGGATGCATAAGGCGCATCTACACATTTGTCAAGTTCGACTTTGACCCTTTCACAAATATTAGTGAACTTTGAACCTCCACCTGAAAGCATTATGTTTTGGACTAAACTTGTCGTATACTTTTCACCTCGTATTGTATGCAGCTTTTTGATACAATCACTTATTACAGCTGGGATGCTTTTAGTTATGCACGGTATAAGATTAGGACTAAACATTGCCTCCGGACACTGGTGTTTCTCCCTTCCTATTCTCAGTTCGGTCCCATCAGGAAGTGTGTATACCGACTCAGGTGGGTCCGATAGAGCTGTAAACAGATTTGGTGCCACACAGCACACAGCTTCCTTTATCGTCTCGGCTAGCACTGGATCCTGTGTGACCGCCGCGCAAGAGTGTTTTGATAGAAGATTCATGAAGAACTCTGTCAGTTTATTACCTGTAACGTCTGATGACATGATAAAACCTTTCAGAGGGAAACCTTCATATATAGGTACACAGTAGCTCGTGCCAGCGCCCAACTCCATCACCAGTCCGGTCAACTTCCCCGATGCAAACAAAGACAATACATTGTTCAGTGGCAGTAATGCTCTATGGATTTGGAATTTCTCAAACAAGAGTTCAACCAGTTTTTCTTGGTTCTGCTGTACATGTGGTAGAGACCGACCTATGAGTACCGAGTGGTCCTTTGTTTCCACCCCTAATTTGTTCTTAAAGACATAATTCAATACAGTTTCTGTCGCATCTGGGTAAGAAGACTCATATCCCTCTTGTACCTGAAAAACGTAAAACGTTACGTTAGTATGCAATCCTATAAACGTCTGCAGAAACAAATCAAATGATTTCATTTATTTCATCTTTAATTGAATAGCATCTAACAAGTTTGTATGACGAATAAAATAATTTCAAAACATACATGCATCTTTATTAGTGAAAATAAATCAGATATTTCCCCTTGATGTTACTCCCTAACAAATGGACGTAAACATTTGAGAAGCGTTTGTTTGGCGTATACGAGACAATAAAGTCAGAAAGTACATGCCTGGCGTCAGCGCTAAATGAACCAGTGATACACGATTTATGTTACAAATCTACTTATTATTATCATTATTCATGACCTTTTACTTTGTCAAATGTCAAGAGGATTTTAGATTTAGTAATTGAGCGAAAATGTCAGCAAGTTGATAGCAGTAAACAGTGTGTTTTAGTTTATAGAACACACATTATGCTACATGTAATACTGATGACATGTCTGGTACTCATCCATGGTATAAAACTATAGATTCAATAACAATATTTTCTTCATTGGTGGTTGATGTCTGAATCATCTGCATTCAAACATAAATCTAGATTTTCGAAAGAAAATACTGAAATTCGTAACGTTGATTTGACATCTTGGTCTAAAAATTAATATTAAGTATTAATAGTTCTAATTAAAACATAATAAAAAACGAACACGCAAGACATGGATTGATTTCATCAGGATAGTACCATGATTTTTATATTTATTTGAAAAGCGACGACAGAACTCCTTTTTTACAGGATATTATATATTGTATATTATGACATCAATTAAGGCAAAATACCATTGATAAAAACACTAGGTGGTATTCAATCATTACAGCCTTTCATAATTATACAGTATAAACTCAGCCGTTGTAATGGCAAACACAACAACCAGTTTGTGATTAAAGCACTACCATGACTTTACCAAGTATGTGGGCTGTCCGTCAATACAATACATTGTGTACACGTGTGACAGAATATGTCGAAATATCGTATGGGACTATTATTATTTATCAACCATGGGAATAACCGACAATCCTCACAGCGTCCTTAATAGTGACTTAATAGTGACACGTTTTCACGGTCAATGCATCAAAATCATGATACTACTTTTTCATGGTAATTGTCAAAAGTGATGTAATTATCTGTAGATATTTCGTGGGCGTAGGGCACATGTAGGAAACGTCTGAAAATCTAAATGGATCAAATTAATTTCATTGCAAATATGTTTAAGATTAACAATATTATCATATGTTCATGACAGCATGAAATCATCCACTTTTAATTTATTCTCTCAGTTGGAATAACTCTTAACACAACTATCATAATTAGTAATTGCAAGACAAATGACATTTTCACTAGTAATAAACATATAACATCACTTTGTAATCATTGATCTATTTAGATTTCAAATCTCGTGCATATCTATAATAATGTACATGTAATAAATACTATATATACATTATGCAATGATACAGTCAAGGGACATCGTCATTAATCTTCTTTTTCCTATATATTTCAAGAATTTGAACATTTTTAATGAATCAACTTTTGGGTTTTTTTTTCTGTCCAGAAAACATTATATGGTTGGTCCCGTTTTTGCCCTTCAAATCCGTAAACATTTCAAAAATATTGTTTAGTAATTATATCATTTGTTTAATTTCAAATTAAGATTACATCTCTGATACAATATGTTTGATGGTTGCCCATCTTTGCAGTTGTATGATAACCACCACAAACACGCATAGATTATAGAAATGTGGACATTTTGTTAGGTTTGGCAATTTTTTACTAAGGTTTTTATCCAAAAATAAAGAGCGCATCGTTTCTTTAGCAAATATTATACTTCTGGTAAAGATAATTTCATAGTTATTACGACGAATCTATAAAGCTACACAAGTTGAATTGATATTTGTTAAACACACAAAGAAAATTATCTATGATTTTCATGACAGAATTTTCATAATTATCAATTATGATTTTGTGAAAACGAAATTACGTCCTATCGTAAAGCCGTCCTTATCATTTACGTATGTTAATGGCATGAATCAAGACACGGTATGATATATCATATGAGACTGTTGATATTTATAAACCATGGGAATAACCTACAATCCTCACAGCGTCCTAAATAGTGACACGTTTTCACGGTCAAAATCGTGTTACTACTTTTTCATGGTAATTGGTAATGTGATGTAATTGTAAGTAGGTATGTGGTGGGCGTTAGGCACATGTAGGAAACGCCTGAATTATCGATGAAAAAATCTGAATGAATCAAACCAATTTCTTTGCATATATGTTTAAGATAAATAATATCATTATATAAACATCACAGCATGAAATCATCCACTTTTAATTTATTCTATCAGTTTGAATAATAATAATCACAACTATTACATCAGGAATAACAAGACAAATGACATTTTCTCTAGTAATAAACACATAACATTACTTTTCAATCTTTGATCTATTTCGATTTCGATAAAATGCAAAGAAGATGTCGTGCATATTTATAGTACAGTCAAGGGACATCGTCATTGATGTTGTTTTTCCTACATATTTCAGGAATTTGAATTTTTTAATTAATCAGCTTTTGTTTTTTTCTGTCAAGAAAACCTTAATATATGGTTGGTCCCGTTTTGGGCCTTCCAATCCGTCAACATTTCACAACTATTATTTAGTGATTCTATCATTTGTTGAATTTAAATTAAGAGAACATCCCTGATACAATATGTATGATGGTTGTCCATCTTTGAAGTTGTATGATAACCACAATAAACATGCATAAATTATGCAAATGTCGACATTTTGTCAGGTTTTGAAATTTTTGACTTAAGTTTTTTTCTAGAATCAAAAGAGCGCATCCTTAAGCAAATGGTATACTTCTCGTAAAGATATTATTATGGTTACTATAACGAATCTATAAAGCTACGCAATAAGAACACTTCATTACAATTAAATCAGGGATGCATTTAAATAAGTTTCTTAACACTCATCTAAACAAAATGCATATGGTGACCAAATGGTGTCCAAACCATACAAAGTCAAATTTGTTAAACACAACAAGAGGCCAATGGCCTCATAGCACTATGGTCCAGTTAATTAATGTTCAATGATTGGTTTTGACTAATATTCTTGATTATCACTCATATGCACTGTTTAAACTAATAATTAATTAGGACAATTCAAATGACCACTGGTATTTAATTGTTATCAATGTTGGTATTAAAACAATCATAAAATTCTTTCAAGACAGATGTCATTCATCAAATGTTAAGTTATATATAGATCAACAGTTTTATAAAAAAAATGATTTGTGCAGAACAGGTTTTTTTTCTGAGCAGGATTTTAGTGTGAGCGTATGCAGAAGCAGCATCTTCTTAGTAAGAATATTGTTGGGACCAATTCAAATAGCATCAACTTAACTTATATTAGAAAATTTAATAAAATTCAAAATTTAACAATGCTTTTTCTTCAAATTTATCAGAATATTGTTATATGATAAACAATAATTGGGGAAACTTTTTCCTGTATGATTGCTTATCGGTATCACACATGTACAACTATGTATAATCAAAGTGTTAAGTTGACTAGACTTTTAAAAGATACCTGCTGGAGTAGGGCTTATTTCATTATAGGTGACAAAAAAATCAAAGATGTTTGGCTGTCCTGGTTATAAGAGGTAAACTGAATTTGCTTCAAAACGTTGAAATTTATTACTTATCTTTTATTTTATTTTCTTCAACACATTATAAATTTCACAATTAAGATAACAATGCACAAGTTGTATTGGCTGGGTCTCGGCACAATGGAATGTGTACTACGGGTCAACAAATTGACATTGGCAGCTACAGTCGAGTCTTTCCCAGGGCCTTGATAACAAAATACATTAATTAACTCTCAACCATTGTTTTTCCCTTTAACAGTAAAGTGTATATGTAACACATTTACACACACATATAGGCCTATAAACAACATCTAGATGAAACTAGGGCACCTGACTTGTGACACTGTCCAGGGAATATAGATTATCCAACACAGGTAATTATGATGTCATGACACTTTGAGTAACATATTTAAGAATAGAAAAATAATGAATATTTCTTAATTGCCTTAATCTTTTCTTAAACTATATTTCTTTTGTATGAAGTTGTACCGTCGGCCATATCATTTCCCATAATGCATTGTGTTTCTCATTTAAATATTACTATAGACAAAGAAGGAATGAAATATATTTTAATTCCTCAAAAATACAGTTTATGTCTGTTTGTCGCCAAGTTTTATCAGTTCCGTCCTTATCTATAACTACATGTCTGTGCCAAATTTCATTGCTGTTAATGGTGTATAACTTGAGATATCCTGTTCACAAGGTGATTTTCAAAACTAGGGGGTATGCTATAAGCTACGATGGAGATCGTGCTAAAAACTACGATTTTTATGATTTTTTTTTCATAATTGTCAATTATAATTTTGTGTAAACGAAAAAACGTCATATCTTACCGCCACCCTTATCATTTACGTATATATGTTTAGGACATTAATTAAGACACAATATAATTGTTGAAATATCGTATGGGACTATTGTTATTTATCAACCATGGGAATAACCTACAATTCGCACAACGTCCTAAATAGTGACACGTTTTCACGGTCAATATCATGGTAAATGTTTATGTTATACACTTAGTAGAATGTATGTCGTGGGCGTGTAGTACAAGTAGGAAACGCCTGAACTATCGATGACGAATTCGGAATGGATCGATTCCACCCCATTTTAAAAAATGTATACAGATTTAAGGTAAACTACATCATCATATCAACATGATATCGTGAAATCACCCAATTTTAATTTATTCTCGCAGTTTGAATAATAATTATCACAACTATCATCCACAGTAATAGCAAGACAAATGCCATTTTCACTAGAACTAAACATAGTTTCAATCTTTGATATTTTTAATACGATTTCGATAAAATGCAGAGAAGAAAATATGGTGCATATCTATGGATGAATATACATTATGTAATAATACAGTCAATAGACATCGTCATCGATGTTGTTTTTCCTATGTATTTCAAGAATTTGAACATTGTTTTAACCAATCGTCTTTTGCTTTTTTCTTCCAAAAAATATAAATGGTTGGTCCCATTTTGGCCCTTCAAATTCGTCAACATTTCAAAAATATTATTTAGTAATTCTTTCATTTGCTGAATTTCAAATTAAGACACAATATGATTGTTGAAATATCGTATGGGACTATTGTTATTTATCAACCATGGAACTAAATGACTACCCCCACAACGTCCTTAATAGTGACACGTTTTCATGGTCGATACATCAAAGCCATGGCACTACCTTTTTCATGACAATTGTTAATGTGATGTAATTATAAGTAGATATGTCGTGGGCGCCAGTGAGGCACATGTAGGAAACGCCTGAATTATCAATGATGAATTCAGAATCGATCAATCCACTTCATTTTATACAGATTTAAGGTAAACAATATCATCATATAAACATGACAGCATGAAATCACCCACTTTTAATTTATTCTCTCAATTTGATTAATAAATATCACAAATATCTCAATAATATTACCAAGATAAAATACATTTTCACTAGAAATAAAAACATGACATGGCTCTTCAATCTTTGATCTATTTCGATTTCGACTGAATGCAGAGAGGAAAATACCGTGCATATATATAGAAGTATATATATTTGTAAAAAATATTTACATTATAATAATACCGTCGTCATCGATGTTGTTTTCTCCCTAGTTTGAATTTTTTAAATTAATGGTCTTTTGGTTTTTTTCTGTAAAAAAACCCAACTATATATGGTAGACCCCGTTTTGGCTCTTCGAATCCGTCAATATTTCAAAACAATTATTAAGTGATTCTCTCGTTTGTTGAATTTTAAATTAAGAGTTCATCCCTGATGCAATATTTATGATGATTGTCCATCTTTGCAGTTGTATGACAACCAGCAACCACCCCAGACATGTATAAAGTATAAAAATGTGGAAATTTTGTCAGGTTTGGACATTTTTGACTAAGGTTTTCATCAAATGTTATACCCCTCCAACAGATGTGTCATATGTGCCTGTATATTCTTAGTAAATTGTAAAGTTCAAGATTGTGCTCAATTGTTTCTTAGCTAAATATTATAATGGAATAGATAAAAATATGACATTTTTACCATTTTACTTGAGTTATGCATATTGTTTATGGTTACTATGACGAATCTATAAAGCTACGAAATGACAATTACAATTGCATCAGGGATGTGTTGATTTCTTAACACTTCGTTATAAATAGTAATGTATTTGGTGACCAAACAGGGCTTTAACCATACACAAGTCAGTTGATATTTGTTAAAAGAAAATTATCTACCATTTTTATGGCAACACTTCTATTAGAGTCACTGATGTTTTTGCGAAAACAAATCAACACATTTTATTAACTATTGTCCAAGTAAACAACTTTCATCATTTCCAGGTGAACAATTTCATAAATTCGAAAATAAAGCGAGGGCGACAAATATGAAGTAATGGGAAATAACGCTAGTGATGGAAATCTATTTTTTTCGCTTTTGTAGAAAGCGGCAACACCATCTATTAGCGCCCAATGTCTACGTTAAATAAAATTCATGTCTTAAATAATGAATTATTTATAACGCAATTGATATAAGTACATGTGGATTTTCTGATATTTTACAAGTTTGTTTATTGATAACTAGATATACCTCAAACTTAAATAATTTGGTTTTCAAAACCACACATCTAAACACTTACCGACTAAAAATCATAGTACCGTTGCTTATCGACCTGATGTAAATTTTCTACGCCAAGCTCTTAGTCTTATATTCCAATGACAGACTTCTTTCAAGCTATGAGTTATAATATTATTTAATCTTTTTTTTTGTATCGATTCATTGTAATATATCATTTTGTCTGTAGGTCCAGCTAAGACAAACACTTATACATTTTACAATTTCAGTACAATAAGTAGGACAAAATTTCCTTAAGAAGTGATTCCATGTAAATGTGATAATATCTACACTTTATATACTTATATATAATGGACTGCTGAAAGGCGACGAAATGTTTTTCTTAATCAGTAAGTATTTGCGATATGACATCAATGTTAATATACTGTTTGCATGTTAAATTCCAGAATCTACCAATCAATCATGTGATAATCATAATGAAGGTGCGTCAAAATACAATTTGAGTACCAAAAACAAGTACAATGAACTAGACAAAGCATTACGTTTTCAGGTGTGATACCATATTCTATTTTTAGCTATGTCTAATTTGAGTCGACCATCCTCTCCGTTCCCTAGGAAGCAGGACATGTACAGCTCTTTCGCAATCAATTTAAGCAATGATTCACGTGGTCATTGAACATGTGGTAAAGAAATAAAATATGCTGTCCATGCATGTTGGATTTATGCCAGTGATGTTGTACTTCCTATTTAAATTTTGTTGCGTTTTCAACAATTGTTCGTTTGTTTTTTCCTTATCGAAAATATATATAATGCGTAATGCAATATATATAATGCGTATATAATGATTCTACCAGCTTTCAATTACATAAAAATGTATTGAACATTATACAAATATAGTTTATAATTCTAACAGTATGATTATATTTCAGAAATGAATATGCTTTCTCTGATTAGTAAAACATATCGCTTACTTTGTTAATATGATGTAATAAAAATCACTGTCCATTGCGTTTAGAATGAAACCAATTAATCAGACAATCAATATAGGTACATCTAAGTACAGAAACCACTGTTAACAGATAACCTTTATAATATATCAACATAAAGAACAAAAGAAATGGCAATGATTCATTATATATAGGTCTGCAATAAGAGATATGAAAGTGTTGGCTTTTGGCGCATACAGTATCTCCTTCACATGGGATCAGAGTACCAGCGGCATTTTCAGGTGCACTTTTACTTTAAAAGTTATATTATGTAAATACAAAACTTTTAGAGGGTGATAAATATTGTATATATGTATTTTTATAAAGAGGTAAAATACAAACTCTTTTATATGTAATTTTGTTCTTTGATAACTGGGAATACTATATTATTTGCTGATTGTTAAGTTTCAATCGTTGATGTATTGTAGACTCATACACGTGTGTATATCTCTCACGAGTTCAATCAAATGTGGTCTACCACATTTATTTATACAGAAACGGGTCTACGTGCGTATTAGTGTTTACATAAAGGAATTCGAAGCCACAGCAGACATCTCATTCAATATCAAGTAAATGTAGGTCACCTCGCGTTGAATGGTATCCAGTTGTGTAAATTGCTGCTGAAACGTTCAAACGTAAAGGTGGATTATCAATTCATGTTCAGTACATGTGTACTGGTGTTTGAATTTCCGATTTCGGGTATTACGTTTGAAAACCTCTCGAAAAAGACTTAGATACACTAGAGGCTTATTTTTATCTCTGGACATACGGCCATATAAATAAAAGTGCATACAGGTATCTGTGTGTGTATATATGGATAGAATATGAGAAAGAAGATTTTACAAGTGTACCATACACTAGCTAGAAATAAAGGTAATCACATGCGTACACTAGCTAAACATACAGATTATAATCTTTTTAAGTATAAACCTACTGTACTTTGAGCTCGACTTGCTCGAAACGTGTCTGTAAATATGATGTTCAAACGATACTGGTACACACACGTGTGTATGCATATACATGTATATCTCTAATGTCCCGTATCCACATATACCATTTGATTTTACTTGTTTTTTCCTGGGGTTTTACACAAGATCGGCATTACTTTACTCACTGGGCATCATATGTTGTTCATTTAATAGTGACTTCCACTTCGTGTACATGTACAAATTGCAATTATGTGGAATAAGACACGTGAGTTGACCACATGGAGAAGCTATACATGTATCAGTACATGTATATGCACCTATGCATGATTTCCCCATCAGTCAAAACAGCGAGAATAATCTATATCTGTTACCTGCTGTGAATGCCATTGCGCTTCAGCAGTGGGGAAAACTGCACATGGGGCTAGTTCTCCTGCAAATCCAGCCTTGGTGAATCTAGTTCCAAGATCGATGACAACACTATTTCGACTATCCAGAGTAGGCTGTATCAACATATCATCGGTCAGGTCAAAAATAAGAGTCGACAAATCCATGTTGGAACTGATGTATCCAAATGCCGGTGATTTCTTGTGCACACCAGGTTATATTTCGTTTTGTTTACATGTTTAGCTATGACTCACACGATCTAGATCTACTTCCGCCCACAGGTAATATGTACTATACAAACCATACTCGGTCTAATTTCCGGATATTGTAAACACGCGATATATAATTTTTGTTTAAGATATTGCGTAATACTCAGGGAAAGACCATGTGATGGTGACACTGATCGTTATTCAAATAACAGTTCAATCCTTTAACACAGTTCTTTACAGACAAAACGGCCTCTTTACCATTCTATATTCCCTTTAGTTTCAACCAAACCATGATTATTTATAATTTGTCGAGAACAAAGCGAAAATTAACTCATAACCATGTTAAGGAATTTCTACAAAATCACCATAAATTCTGAAGCTCCCCATTAACAAATAGGAAAGGACTTCTGTTTGGACCCTTATTAACCCCCAAATCCATCAATTTGTTAATTAAGTCTTGCGACATTAATCTTTTGTCTTTGAAAATGTTTACTATATTCTTGATTCATCTATGATTGTAGTTTTCGATTATCACCGTTCCAGTTGCAATGGTAGCCATACAGTATATTGACGAATTAGGGGGTCAAAAGGGCTCAAACCATGCATAGTCCTTTCCAGATAACTGCTGCTAATATATATTATACTCAAGTAATACTAATGTTGATATAATCATCATCTGAAGAAAAAATATCACATATTTGAAGGAATCATGAGCAGAGACTGAAAGGTGTGTTTATCAGAAAAATGTTATTTGCCCCATACTTATAAATCATAAATTGATTATGACGCACCTTTTCAATATTCATATTCTTTTGTCAAAAACTGCGAATGTATATCATAAGTTTAGAAGTAAATCAGTATTTGAAAAAATATATTGTGTGCAGCCATTGTGAATCGTTGTAAACTAACCATTGCATTTATGATTACCAGGGTTCATTGTGTACAGGTAACCTTGTTGTTCTTAATAACGAACGAGTATAACCTTATACGAACATAAATCAATATACTATAAAAGGACAGCCTTCATGTCAGTGGTATCAGGTGGCTTATCTCAAATATAATGAATTAAAGTAATGTACAAATTGCTGATCAATTTTCTAATACCTGGTCGTACATGTACAATCTAAGGATTATTACAACAGTTACAACAGGGTGCAGTGTTTAAATGCACACAGAACACACAAATGCTATAAATCACATTGATTTCGCGTACACAGATATTTCATGATTTGTTGAAATAATAACAGAAGATTTGAATTCACTATTCTCTTCAAAAGTTGACACTAGACACTTGTCTTAATTCAACACCATTGGATAATTACTAATTAAAAGTATATTAGGCGATATATCATATACAAACGATTGCAACGCTTATCATCATCGAATTACACTTGTATCAGTATAGTAGAAACACCGAAAACTGTGGAAAAATCCAAGATAATGAATTGTTCGAGGCCCGTTAGGGCCAAGAACTTCATTATCTTGACTATTCCACAGTTTGAGGTGTACCTCATACTTAAAACAAGGCAATGGATGTCACGGATACTATTCACTATTCCACTGGGTATTGTTTAACTATTCCACAGCTCCAGGTTAACCCTTACTATATATTTAAGCCTTGAGACCTATTCGTAATTCATTTATATACCTCACTCGGAGAACAAGAATCATGATTTTTTTTAAAGATCAATACACAGGTAATATATATGGTACTCAAACTGAAACATTTCCTCAGTTTATTTTTCACTGTTCGACATTGATGACCATATGTAGCTCTGTGTATGCACGAGTGATGAATTTTGGATGTAAATTTGAACTGATCTGGACAAAAATCTTTTCCCATGCAGCACAGGTCTTAGAGGGAGCTAATTTAGCAAAAATTAGTAGAAGAAAAAAAATATATTCCCCAATATTTTGGATATATACACAAAATAGTGAAATCATGTAGCAAAAGAGTGTGCTTTTTGAAAGTATTCCTTGGGAAATATTATCTTCTTGTTGTGGGATTTAAATTTGTTTGATTGATGCCATTTGTGAAATATGAAACACAAAATATGAAAAAAGCATGTCAAGCATATGTAATTTCATTTGGCAGACAATTCAGCATTTGTCTCTTGGGATTTAATCTCATTTCTCCTGGATTTGTTAAAGTGAATTTTTTGGGGGGGTTATGGATACAGTGCTGTGAAAGAACTGATGTAAGTTATTTTCAAATGAAGAGATGAAAATTGTATACATCTATGCATTTATATTGGTATTGTGAAAATAACTTTACAAATATACAGTATCACAACTTTGAAAAGTACCCGGGTTAATGTTTAATCTATATCTCCGAGGATTTAATGAATGAGGGTGTATTTCTGACTAAATACTAAGCTACGTTCACCTGTCGCTACATTCACCTTCATCTGTGGGAATAGT
Organism: Argopecten irradians; assembly: GCF_041381155.1. NCBI lineage: Eukaryota > Metazoa > Mollusca > Bivalvia > Pectinida > Pectinidae > Argopecten > Argopecten irradians. The sequence continues at coordinate 25,295,621 of NC_091135.1, read as the reverse complement.
TCACAAACTATTCCACATCAAAAGGTTATTATTCCACAGTAGTAGGTGATAATAGTAGACTTTGCTCCGACTATACCTCAAGCTATAACAATAGATGACATCACAGCCATGTTTTAAGTACGTTTACGGCACATAGTGAAACTTTTGGTGACCCCCTATTTTAATTTTGTTAAAAACCTGATAACCTTAGATTGGAAGTAACATCTCTTGCCAGCAACATCCTTACCAATGAAGTCTTAACTGCAGAAGGTATCTGGCATACCTTTAAAACAGAATTACATAACCTTATATCAAATCTCTCATAAAAACACAAGATCCACAAATAATAAACCATGGGTTGCATCTGAAGTTAAAACAAATTATTAGGAGAAGGGACCGAGTATCCAAACAGCAAAAAGTCAAAATCTCCAGAATAATTGAAAAATTCAAACTTACTATGCAGACACTTCTACGGAAATTCTACAGGAGCTACATTGAAGATATTATCATCTCTAAACCTAACCATCATGAGTTATCGCTGTTAAGAAATTCTGGAAATTTATTAAGCATAAACGTACAGATCACAGTGAAATATTTTCCTTAAAACAAGATAGACGTCTTGAGACTATACTTAGCCACCAGTTTCAGTCTGTCTTTTCTAGTTCAGAAGATGTAGAACTTGTGATTCTGGCCGACAACTATGATTGATAAACAGTATCCTATCATGTCTGATTTCCCAATCACAAAAACAGGAATAATCAAACTACTCCATAATCTTAATGTCTCAGAGGGCAGCTGGTCCTGATTTGATAAGACCAAACGTCCTGAGGGAACTTGCTTCATAAATAGCCATATCCTTTGTCACCTCCGCTCTATACTAAATGGTGAAATCCCATCTGATTGGAAATAGAATAACATTGCCCCGATTTCTAGAAAGGTCCTAGTAAATACAGGCCTGAAAACAATGCTCCCCTTTATCATGATCTTGCAAAGTTTAAGAATACATTATTGTCTCCGATCTAAAAAAAAACATGCTGATAAACACAATATCCTATATCCCCTTCAGCATGGCTTCCGGCAAAGATCTTGTGAGTCAAAGCTTTTAGACATTATTAATGATGTATAAAAAATCTGGATTCTAGGAAACAAACAGACGTTTTAATTATGGACTCCAGTAAGGCTATTGATAAGGTTAGCCACCTCCTCTTGTCTTAAAAGGTACATCATTATGGAACTCGGGGAAATACAAATACCTGGATTAAAAACGTTCTTTTTGGTAGATCACAAACTGTAGTGTTCGAGGGAGAATCATCAGGCACAGTTCTTGTCCGGCCTGGTGTCCCTCAAGGCTCAGTCCTTGGACCCAGCCTGTTCCTGTTTTATATTAATGATATAGTCGATGGTGAACGTCTCCTTGTAGATGATACTATCATGTACCTTAAAAATGCATCATCTTCAGATCCCAATCTCTGCAAAAAGGCCATGACACTTCCTGATAGGTGGGAGGCGACATGGAAATGGCTTTCCATCCTGGCAAATGTGAAGTTCTTTAAATACAGAAGACCAGCAAGCCAGTTCTCTATCAGTACACTCTACATGGCTAAATCATGTGAGGTACCTCGGGGTGACCATATCCTCCGACCTAAAGTGGAGCGCACAAGTTAGTAATATTACTAATGGCGCTAATACTTCCCTTGGTATCCTAAGGAGAAACATGAAAACTTCCTCTACCGATGTACAGAGATCTAGTTTGGCTTAAACATCAAATCTGTGAATTTAGAAGAAATGCTTTTTGAAAATATTAGCCATTTTGACTCCGCCCCTCTGGCTCCTGGGCGTTGACCAGGACCAATATTGATATATATAATGCTATCTCAGGTTAATCACTCTAACCCAGTTTGACTAATAAACGAATAATGTTCGTAAATGTGTTTTTCCTATATAAACTATAGTGAATTTGACCCCTCCTCAAGGAAAACTTGGCGAACTTGGACAACGGGCGAACCAGTCGTCCCACTCCCTGTTTAATGAGCGCTAAGCAGGAGCAGAAACTACCACTATTATAGACTTTGGTGTGTCTCGGCCAGGGGACAGAATCCAAAGCCTTCCTTATAGGGGCGAACGCTCAACTCAAGGCCAAAAGTGAGGCGGTACCAAGGTAGGCATTAGGACACATAAAGTCAGGTAGGAAGAAGATAAAATATTAGATCCTAAATTTAGTCGCCTTTTACGACCATGCAATAGGGGCAACAGGTACAATTCTAACGCCCTACCTACAGGGTCAACACGCTATATAACACACAAGGTCTCATCATGCTGTCAACGGGCAAACCAGTCATCGTTTGTCCTGCAAGCAGGGCGAGAACATTATACCTGCTGTGCCTATTGCATGATCGTGAAAGACGACTAAAAATAGGATAATTTTCCTAACGTCTTCCTTGACAACACCTCATGTTAGGATTTCGGTTAAGCGCTCGCCTCTGTGAGGTAGGCTCTTGGCTCTGTCCCCTGGCTGAGACACACCACATGATGTAAAAGTAGTATTTTCGGCTTCTTTCCTGTGGTACGACTGGGCCGCAGTATAATGTTACCGGATGGGATGTGGTACTTGGTGTCTTCGGCGGCATGCTTCAGTGATATAGCACCTTAAAAAGGCAACAGTTCCACTGGTTTTCCTACTTGAGTCTTAATTATTTACCACTGGTATATATTTCTCGATACTTTGTATGCATTAGGTCGTCGAAAAAATCTCATGATTCACAAGTAAGCAAAAGTAACAGAGAGTGTCATGTAAGGACGGCCTCCCATGATTGTGTGTTGCGTGTATGAATTGCGTGGTGCATGATTTGGAAGACTGTGGTATGTTCATGCTGTGTCATCTTATATAGTGGAACTCTTGTCTTTTAATAGTGCTATATCACTGAAGCATGCGGCCAAAGACACCAAGCAGCACGTCCCACCCTGTCATGGTATACTGACAACGAGCGAATTAGTCATCCCACTCCTTTGTTGCTTAGGACTAAGCAGAAGCAGAAGCTACAAATTTTAAAGATTTTGACGAGTCACTGGCAGGGGACATAACCCAAAGCCTTCCTCACAGGGGCGAACGCTCAACTCCAGGCTCAAAGTGAGACAATGTCAAGGGAAGGAAAAAGTCAGTAAGGAAGAAAAGAAAAGATCAAGTTAGTCGCCTTATTACGATCTAACGCCGCGTAGTACCATCTTAAAAGAAGATACAACACACTGCATTAAGGAACTGCCCTGCAGGTAGGGCGTTAGAATTTTACCTGCTTCCCTATTGTATGATCGTTAAAGGCGACTTAATTTAGGATCTTATCTTTTCTCTTCTTCCTAACTGACTTTATCTTTCCTAATGTCTCCCTTGGCACCGCCTCACTTTTGGCCTTGAGTTGAGCGTTCGCCCCTGTGAGGAAGGCTCTGGGTTCTGTCCCCTGGCCGAGACACACCAAAGTCTATAAAAGTGGTAGTCTCTGCTCCTGCTTAGCGCTCAGCATACAGTGAGTGGGACGACTGGTTTGCCCGTTGTCAGTATAATGTGACCGGGTGGGGTGTGTTGCTTGGTGACTTTGGCGGCATGCGTCAGTGATATAGCACTATAAAAAGGGCAACAATTCCACTATACAAGAAGACACAACATGAATATACCGCAGTCTCCCAAAATACGCAACTCGTGCAACATACACGCAACGCACCGCATACATGGGAGGCCGTTCTTACATGACCATAGCTGTTAATAGGACGTTAATTAATCAATCAAACAAACAAAGCATTCAGGAAAGACCGTCCTTAAATGACACAACACACTGTAGACACAGGGGCGGTCAGTCTTAAATGACACAACACAACGTATACACAGGGGAGGCCAATCTTAAATGATATCCTGTATATAGGAAATGCCATTCTTAAATGACACAACACACTGTAGACACAGGGGAGACTAGTCTTAGATGACTCCCTGTATTCAGGAAAGGCCGTCCTTAAATGACACAACACATTGCATACAGGGGAGGCCAATCTTAAATGACATCCTGTATAGGAAATGCCATTCTTAAATGATGCAACACAATGTAAACAAGGAAGACAGTCTTTATATAACCTGAATTAGTTGTAAAATGGCTTTTAATGCAGTCGACCATTTAAATAACAAACATATATGTCGACTCAATCTTTCTGTAGTCTGTTTGCAAACAGCTAAGCTATATGTATAATATATCTAGGACGGAATCAATATATCGAATTCCCTTACTCCGCTCTATTACTTTTAATGGGGTTTATTAAATGTTACATATAAAGATACATTCTATGTCAGGACACCCTTGTGACTTTTAGTCCGAAGTCTTTATCTCTACTATTTAGCTGTACGTCTATCTATATATACCCTGTAAATTGTACTCACGTGAACAGAAATACCGTTATCTAGACGTATAATACATTAAGTTTATCTCAAATCATTTCTCAACCATGCAAATATACAAAATGCGAATGACTCGAGTAATGTTGAATATTGTTATATTAATAGGTATAATTCATCACGTGACAGCTACAAACCCCGCGTGTGCGAAGACATCAGCATGTGCATGTCAATTCCCCGATGGCGCAGGAGTAGATTTATCAACACTTGACAGCAATGATCCTAAAAACCCAACGTGAGTATTGAGGAATTTCTTGCCACCCTTACGTGAAAAAGATACGCACCATTACTGTTAGGTTGCTATTACATAAATTACATAATCAATTATGGACATGGGTTGTAGACAGTATAACACGGATGAATGATTAGTTTTCCTGCCTAGTGCTCAGCATCAAGGGAATGGGACGACTGGTTCGCCCGTTGTCAGTATAATGTGACCGGATTGGTTATGCTGCTTGGTGTCTTCGGCAGCATGCTTTAGTGATATAACTATAAAAAAGACAAAAGTTCCAGTGAGTATCCAAGAAGACATAACATGAATATACAGCAGTCTCCCAAAATACACACCACACACTTCATACACACTACACACTTCATCTATGGGGGCCGTCCTTACATGACCCTGGTTGTTTATTAACTAAACAAACAAAACAAAGAATGATTAGTATTTAGTTATACAGAGTGTACACATTAGAAAGTAACTAAACGAACAATGACTTTAATGGTCTTTGGACACCACCCTGGCGAACTCAACAAGCACAATATCGTTGTATCCAATACAAATCATCCTCAATGTAACCATGTTTAGTTACTGAGAAAAGTAGAAAATCACAATATTTCTCATATTTCCTTATAATCTTTTCAGATTTCCCGACATAGCCCCTGACACAGGAAACGATCAGTTTTCATGGAACCCATGTACGGCATTCACCGAGAGCGATTGTATGGACGTAGCGGTATGCTGTTTTTTTTCTTTCCCGACAAAAGATAATGTTAAGTCTTGAATGTTCTTAATGAATGTTCCTAAATCAATGTTTCAGTGAGGCATCATTATAAAATGCCAAAGACACAACATGAATATACCGCAGCCTAGCAAAGCATACACTCACACACACACTACATTGCATACAAAGGTGGCCGTCCTTTTGATTTAAGTATATTTCTGGTTATATTTGAAATAACTATTGTATATTAATAGCACGTTAAGTTTAATTAACAACATATGTATTAGGATATTGACAGAATTAGTATACAAGAAATACAATAACAACAACCCTCTTTCTCAGATGATAAGAGTTGATACGTTTTCTGACACAACAGTTGTGCAACATACATCAGAACGACAAGACTGCCGAGTATTTCCCTATAGGAACCCAGGACACTGCGGACTTTTCCTACAACAGCGATGGCAAGCTACAGATCACATACATTTACAAAGGCACAGGGGGAGCTCAACGGTAAGCTGAGTAAAACATGTTCATATTTAAACTACTTTAGCAAAACTAAAAAAAACCCATTTAACGTATCACAAGAGTGTCAGAGGTTTACATTAAATAAAGCTCAATTATAACCATACACTTTTTTCAGGCTCTGGGTTCTGTCCCCTGGCCGAGACACACCAAAATCGATAAAAGTGGTAGTTTCTGCTCCTGCTTAGCGCTCAGTATACAGGGAGTTGGACGACTGGTTTGCCCTTTGTCAGTATAATGTGACCGGGTGGGGTTTGTTGCTTGGTGTCTTCGGCGGCATGCTTCAGTGATATAGCACAATAAAAAGGGCAACAGTTCCACTATACAAGAAGACATAACATGGATATACCGTAGTCTCTTAAAACACTCATCTCGCACAACATACACGCAACACACTGCATACATTGGAGGCCGTCCTTACATGACCATAGCTGTTAATAGGACGTTAATTAATCAAATAAACAAACAAAAGCTTAAAGATGCTACAACGTTGACAAATAGTATTTTTCTTCAGTTACAAAAGCTACTTACATTACACCATTACTTTCATTGACAAGCTTGAGCTTCTAATTGTATTTCAAGGTAAAACTATTAAAAATTATTAATTACGCCCGAAAAATTAACGTAGAACTATGTCCTCTATGGAATGATGAACTGATTACACATGCACCAAAAGCAAAAGAAATTATTTTCATATTATTTTTGTGTTAATTAGACATAGTCAAACCTGTGTAATGGAACACTCCAAAAGACAGACTAAAACTGTCTTATTAAACAGGTAACTTAATATTCAGGTACAAGGATCTTCTTTGATTTTTATAGAGAAATTTACAATAACACTGTTACTACATTTTGCACCAATAGCCTGATCTTTCTTGTCATGCGACATGCCTCGTTGATGATCATCATGATCACTTGCACATTCATAATGACAACAAATATCCTCCTGTTCTTTAAAATGTCTGAAGAAGTGTTCAAGGCAATATTTACCTCACTATCCCTTGTTCTGATGTCACTCCGATTAAGGTGTTGGAATTAGCCAACCAGTGCAATATCATCATCATCAACATCATCATCATCATCATCACAATCAACTTGATTTGTTGCTATATATTGATTGACTGTCATCAAACTGAAATCCAGCTTTCTGGAAACATTTTCTGTAGTAGTCACAGCAACCTCTTCCAACCATTAGAGTCCTTGTATATAACATCGAGGACAGAGATATTTTTCAACATTTATGAGGAACACATCGAACGATATCGTTCCATCTCGCTGACCAGTTGCATCACCTATGAATTCCTTAGGCTGAGCGTTAAGCAAGATAGAAACTACCATTTTCATAAATTGTGGTGTGTTTCGGCCAGGGGACAGAACCCAGAGCCTTCTTCACATGGGCGAACGCTCAACAGAAAAAGGTGAGTCGGTGCCAAGGGAGACGTTAGGAAGATGAAAGCTAGTTTGGAAGAAAGAGAAGATAATATACTAAATTGTGTCGCCTCTTACGACCATGCAATAGGGGCAGCAGGTATAATTATAATGCCCTACCTGCAGGGCCGATGAAATTGGGAGGGGAAAAGGGCCAGACACAACTGACGTTGGTTAGATTCCCTTTACCTATACCTATAGCTCCTATTCATTCAAATAATTTGTAGAATCTTATAGTTCTACTTATACAAATTCTAGTATTTGCATGAATGGTACATACATGTAAAAATACCTACCCTACGAAATTTGGCTTGGGTTGTAGAAGACCCCATCAATATTTTTCTTCATGCATACTTTCTCTATCAATCAAGAATAAGAAGTAGAAAAGTTATTGTTGAAAATCCTGGTTGTTGGTTTTACATTGCCAAAACAACTCAATAACCTTGAAGACCAATTATTGAATTATAAAAAATGTAATCAGTAAACATAATAATTATAATTCCATATAAAGTCATAAGTATTAACTTTTCTTACATTTATGTTTCAAGAATATGATATGCTAACAGTCAATTACTTTCCAACAAACCAATACATGTACTTAAGCCTTTTATAGTCTAACATAAAGACTTAGCTGTGTATCATAAACTGCTTTGTACATTGTCCAGAGCAGGTGCCTTAATGTCCTATGTCACAATTACTACTTACCCTAGGAATAGTATTTACAATATCCGATAGGCTAATCAGGACCAATCAGGTATTTTGTTGTCTGTCAGATATCAATACAAGTTCACTTGCATTTGCTTGGCTACATGTGTATATATAATATACAAGGTGTCTCGCCCTGTAGTTAGGCCGTTATAATTGTAACTGCTGCCTCTATTGCATTATCGTAAAAGGCAACTAAATTTAGGATCTTAACTTTTTTCTTCTTCCTTACTACCTTTCGTCCTCCTTACGTCTCCCTTGACACCGCCTCTGTTTTGGCCTTCAGTGGAGCGCTCACCCTGGAGAGGTAGGGTTTGGGTTCTGTCCCCTGGTCGATATACACTACTTTCAATAAATGTAGTTGTTCCTGTTCCTGCTTATTTCCTGTCAGCATCATGTGACCGGATGGAGTGTGTTGATTGGTGTCATTGGTAGCATGATTTCGTGATATAGCACTATAAAAGGCAAGAGTTCCACTATTTTAAGAAGACACACCAAGAATATACCGCAGTCTCCCAAAATACGCATCGCCACTTCATACTCGCTACACACCGCATACGGTAGGCCGTCCTAACATGTTCCTGGTTGTTAATAAATTGTAAGTTTAATCAAACTAACAAACAAATATCCTTCACATTTAAACCAGAGCTGCACCCATACACTTAAATACATTTGTTACAGGAAATACATAATAAAAGTATAAAATATAATAAAAAGTAAAAAGTATAATATAGAAACATTATCATATTTATTTCTGCTACTTAAATTTGCCCCTGTCAAAGTTACATTCATATTTCATTCATTTTCATAATGCCAAAGGAATGCAGTTCAATGCTAATATTTGGATTTGGTAACACTTTTATGATGAAAAAAGAGATTGTGCATCTATTTTGAGTAAAGAATTCATTTTTGTCAAAGACTGAACAGCCTTCTTCCGTGATCGCTCTTATGACATTCGTGAAGTCATAATAAAATCCGGTATTATTTCAGTAACGATGTGTCCTGTGTCTATTTGTATTGCAGACAATCATTTGTATCCTTGACATGCGATCCACAACAGAATGCATTGTTTACCGCCTCTGGTGAGAATCCCGTTGGGAGTGGCATGTATGTAAGTGAGGAATTGTAACATCGTTACGACACACACATATGTGAACATAAATAATTGCCATTTGAGAATGTTTTGGTGTTTTAAAACTGGAATTTTAATTCAATAGTTTTGAGGAAAGATAAACTTCATAAGCGTCATCTTTTAGACTTGAAACTTAAAAGCCTGTCATTTATTAGCAGTGTTAATTTATTAGCACTCTTAAAATTATTAGAAAAATACAAGGTAAATTAACACTTCTATGAATGTTTATTAATGTTTTATCTGATGGAAGTAAACTGTTATTAACGCACCATCATTAAGGTAAAGAAAAATAACGTGTTTTGTAGTATTTTGACCTCACGTCGAAGTTAGCCTGCTATCCTAAGGAGACATCGTCTGAAGGATTATCGTTATCCGTCGGAACCATTATTTGTATCGCGTATGTATACTTCTACTAAGTTATATGCTTATACTATTGTTGGATACTCTGATTTTAACCACTAAATGTAAGATTTATATGCCATTATGATTATGATTTATTCTATAACTATGCATGTTTTACAATGGAAAACCAATGTGATAAATTCCATAGCAGTTGGTTATCGTTTATGTTTACACACTCCAGTCTGTAAACACCTACGGCGCCTCTGATTGGTCAACTCCAAGATCTATCGATTCCGATTGGCTCTCAACAAGTGACAGTTGTTTATCATGTTTATCTAAACTCTCGTTAGTAAATTTTCGAATTCTTAAAAGACACTCGCTGAAGCTCGTGTCTTTTCGAAAGTTGAACATGAACTAACTCGAGTTTGATAAACATGATAAAAAAACAGTCACTTGTTGGGGAACCTCTTTTTCACGTATTGTTTAATTTATCTATAAATATTAGGTTTTGGTGATAATTCCCTTACAATGCATTGTCAGCTTTAAGTTAGGAATTCCAATTCTTATAGGTTTAAAGATATTGGTATTAACGAAAACGTAATTTGTGTTGTATTCGCTTGTGTAGCTTTTGTGATGATTTAGGTGTATGTTAATGATGTTAGTCGCATATTTGTTGCAGCTTCTTCAGCTTTGTCCTACTCTACTTTGTAATTGGTGTGGTTTTTCAACTTGCGGTGAAAAAAGAGCGCGGCACTAACTTGATAATCCACAAAGAAGCTATCAGTAGTATCCCAGGGTTGATTATGGTGAGAGGAAAATGTTGCAGTATATTCTCAAGTTATTTCCTTGGTAGAGTTTATGTATTGTCCGTATTACGATTTGCATTAAAGTATTTCATGCTAAAACTGAAAATTAACAATTTACTCCTGACAATATTTTGCAGGCTGACACATCGTCTGTGACTTCTCTACGATGACCCATATACGCCTTGTTAATATACAACTACGCAACATGTTTTTGGCCTACAAAAACGTTGTCTGCAACCAAAAAACAGTTGGTTTTGCTAACCGTTGTACAATTCTTTTTTTTTCAGTTTCTACTTTGCTTTATAGTTTATTTTGTAAACACTGTTGCGTTCAAAGCGAAGATTGGTAATTAAGAATTGTACAACGCTTAAAGATGCTCTACCGCTGACAAATGGTATTTTTCAGTATCAACACAGGAGCAGACGATTTAGTATTTTTCTTCAGTTACAAAAGTTACTTACTTAACACCATTACCACCATTGAAAAGTTAAAGCTTATAATTTTACTAAAGTTTAAAATATGAAAAATAAATAATTGCATCCCGAAAAAATTCCGTGGCACTATATCCTATATGGAATGAAGAACTGATTAATAATGGTTCACCCACTATGATGAAACGAGAATATTAAGTGAGCAAATCAATTATATTTATACTATAGATGTTGTTTGATGAATGAGTGATTATGTTCAAATGTTACATACATGTACATGTTAATAGAGTATTTAGATGTAGATAATAAATGTGTACAATATGTGTGTGTGTATGTGTGTGTGATGGTGTGCGTGTAGGTATGTAAGTATGTATATATATGTGTATGTGATGGTGTGTATGTATGTATATTGCATGAATCGGTATTTTTATGAGAGTAAAAAGAATAAAAGAAAATGCTCAAAAAATTTAATATTCTCAACTGAGTGGAGAAAAAAAATAAAGAACTGATTGCGCATGCACCAAAGGCAAAATAAACTATTTTATATTATATTTTGTGTTAATTAGGCATATATATAGACGATTAAACACCAATTATTGTTCAAATGATGAATATCATTTATGTTTTGTCTGCAGTGGAGCATCTTTAACAAATAACCAATTGTTATTGAAAATGTTTTTGTAGAAAATATCTGACAAAAACGTGTTGTTTCTGTGTACATTGACAAGGCGTATATGGGTCATCGTACGTTTCTGATTCTATATTTATATACAAAACAATGTTGACGAGCATAGACTTATCTCAAAATAATCAACTAACCATCATTTAGATTGTTGATATTCTTAAAATTATTTTAACTTAATCATTTGTTTGTCACATTTGAAAAAGGAGTCTTTAGGATATGATCAATCCTGATATTTAGTATAGATTATATTTATATTATGTTACTTTCACTTTCAGGATGGAACCATGTTTATTTTTCGAAAGGGAACATTGTCTGAGCGGAAAAAGCTAATACATTAAATACATGTATTTGTAGTTTTTTTGTTATGAAATAAAATGTTGCCTTGTACTTACATGCTTTTTCGTTGGATATTGTCAAAATTGCTTTCAATCAACTAAGGGCAATACTAATAATGTTTAGATGGATAACATTGGTCAAAACTGGGTTGGTAAACGCACATTTGCAATACAACAACGCTGCATTGTTTGATTATTAAGTTAGACTCGTGGAACATATACAAATATATATCATCTCTGAAATAGAAGCAACAGTTATATATGCCGTATTTTCCATACTCACGAATGAAGATAATTTAATATTTTAATCATCATCAAAAGTTACTAACATTATGAAAATTACAGCACTTTCAATGCATTGGTTATAATTATACAAATATAAATAAGTGTATAACATGATTTTTAGCAGTACTCCCAAAAATCATTATATGTACATCTATAGTGAAGCGGAATGAGTATCTACGGTCAGACCATGAAGCCAAATTGCGGTCTAGAAGTTAATTTCACATTGTTACAGTGATATTAGTAATTGTAAAGTGATCAGGAAAGTTTCCATCTAAACATATATAAGGCATAAAAAACAACAATTGTACACTACATAATATCTGTTTATAAGGATCTGAAGCCATTTGAATGATGTTCACGGTTTAATTCATCAAACCTTATGGTTTACAATAGATTAGTGAAGAAAAATTAAAATGCCAAAATTTTCACCCAGTTGCGGCATATATTAGTTAATTGGTTTGGTTTTCATTTATAACGCATAACATGCTATTAGGCCATTTCAGTAGACACAGAATACAAGTGTGCTTCAGTAGACTACAACTTGATAATGGAACCTATTGCCGTTCTACTTGCGTTTAATCTTAGACTAGTTTATATATATTCTGCATATTAACCATTACTATAGACTTGATTTTGTTTTGTTCCTTAATTTACACAATAATTAAATAAATAGTAGAACTAATAAAAAAATTATCTGGAAATGAGTAAATTACTTGTAAATCCATATTTTTCATTGAGGACTAAACTAATACGTAGTATAGAAATAGAAATATGATCATGTATACTTTTTGTGTTAAGAACACAAAATTTTGAATTTGAGTGGATGCTCAGAAATGTTATTAATAATGAAGTACATAAATAATTTAACAACTAATACATAGAGTTAATGATCTATGTGAGTATAATTAATATAACTATTTTTAGACTTTAAAATAAAATGCTCCACACATGAACGAAACAATGCATTTTAATTATTTGATAAGTCGCCAAATAGTAACACATCATGTGTAATTGAATAATTCAAAGCAGCTTAAGTTTGGAAAAAAGTGTAACAGATAATTAATGATTACTTGTCTCATCGTTTCCCTATCACGAACGGAGTGGATTATCAATAGCATTTCTTCGATGCAAATAAAACCTCCCTTGTCAATCTCGAATGATGGATCAGATCCATCATGCTACCCAAGGAGTAGAAAAGTGGAATTTTATATGCATTTTCAAAAATGTGGTTTTTCGCTGCTTTCTAATCGTTAGGATACCAATTATTTTTCCTGGAGGTCCTAATCTAAAATATATCTGATTCTTGATTTTCCCCTGTTTGTCCTGTACTTTCTTAAATGAATTAACTGCTGTTGTCGATATTACTACTGTACTGAGATAGTTTCACATGCTGATCACTCGCAATACGAATGTCAAACTTGCTGTGTTATGCGTATAGCTTTTTGAGCGATCCATGACTACTTGACTTGATTCCTGTTGAGGAAAAATGCTATCTTATTGTACAAATTACTAGTAAACATGCACACCTCGTGCATGTCGCATCTGATACTTCTGACCGAATGTGTTTGTTATTTTAACCTTAACCTTTGCCTGCTTATTACAAATTTTTATCGACTTACCGACATTCTCACATCGCAGCCCGTTTCACACATGGGAGGACATCCTTAAATGACTCTGGTTTTCAGGACGTTAGGACGTTTAGCCAATAAAATCATATCATGATGCCTATTTATTTAGTCTATAAAAGGGGTAATTTCTGCTTCTGAGATCATCATTATAAGAGTGGAACGACTGGCTCGCCCGTTGTCAGTATAAATGACCAGTGTATCATTGGCAAAAAGAGTTCATTAAAAATATGCCACATTGCACTTGCGTTTGCTACAGTGTAACAAAAGGCAGTATCATGCGACCGGGTGACCATAGCTATCAATGGGGTGTTAAGCCATATAAACATTTACCCCTACCAAAGTAATCCGTATAATCTAAATACATGAATGAAGTTTATAACTAATGATGGAAGCTAAGGCTTTATTTTAATCGATTCAAAACTCTTACGTGTTTCTGAGCGATTTTGTGAAAACGAAGCAATATATAATACTACTAAGCGAACAATTACTATCAATAAACCAATCTTTATCGCCACACACAACGTGACCCATATGAAACAAATTCCAATTCAGAGAATTTAATATATACTAATATGAATGTTGTTATCTAATCTACCCCGTTATACATTGACTGTCACATGAACGACACCTCGTCCAGGGTTAGAGGTCATTACTTCCGGTCTGTAAGGTATTATGTCCTAACAGAGATTCTCTCGAAATTAAGTATCATTTGAAATTATACTAAAAACTACCATCGCAGAGAACAATGTGGGCTGGACATTGTATAACGATATGTATACTTGTATCTATGATATTATTCGTCGTTGACGGAAAAGAATGTGTGAAGCAAAATTCCTGTTCATGTGTACAGGATGATGGAGGTATAATCGACCTTTCGCCTATAGCAAAAAAGGATGGAACAGCATGGTAAGTATAATCGTGATTTAGAAGATAATTTTCATCTTATTCACAACGTTGGATAGATAAAAAAAGGTAAAGAAATGTTCGAAGCGATATTGTTAAACGACAATGAATGACGTCTTGTCGACTCTTGACATTAACGTCTTTTAATATTTTTAATTAGTCTACTTGGCATACAGTTTCGTAGTTTGAAGAACATCTCAAATCTCAATAAAACTAGATTTGAACACGGGATTTCCACCTATGTAACGATAGAAGAAATGTTAGCGAACAGACGATTGCTTTAATACTGTTTCCCTTCGCTTCAAGTGGAATGAATTAATCAGAAAGCGTTTCTTACGAAAGTAGCTGGTTCAACCGAAAAATAGATTTAAGAATAAGATTTCATAGAGAGGTGAATGTGTCGAAGCCTGCTGATTGGGTATAATGTGTGGGTCGGGCAATACATGTAGATGTAAAATTTGTAAAGAATTTTGATAACTTCAATTAACCTGAATAGTAACAAACGTTAACACGGTCCTCTGGGGGAATTTATTTGGTTCTGTGATCTCAAAACGGCCGGGTATTTTCCCAAAATAGCACCAGTTGCGTTTGAACATTCGGTGTCACATGTGACAGCTCTGCCACACACATAAAAGGTTGTGCATTACCTTTTTTGCTTGTTTGTTTGTTTAAATGCACGTCCTATTAACAGCTAGGGTCACGTAAGGACCGCCTCCCATGTATGCCTATATCAATTGTCCTATACCTCCGCCATTTTGAATCATATGACCTTGAAAGTGTTCAATATATGTGTCTGAGATCATGCTCTTTCACATCCGATTCAAAACCTTTCTCATGGAAATTTCGATAAAATTTCCGTTAAAAACGTGAACGAAATGCTATATGCGGAGGGCTATATTTCCGCCAAAATAACAAAATAAGAAAAAGGAACAAATTGCTATTTTTGGAGAGCTTTATTTCCGCCATTTTTCTATATAACCCCTTTAAAATCCATAACTTTTGAAGACAAAAGTTCATACAACATATATATGAAAAACCAAGACTGTACACACAGGTTTAAAGGCGCTGAAAAGTCTTCCGCAAGGACAAATAAAAATAAAAATTTCGATTTTTGATGTCCAATATCTCCGCCATTTTAAATCATATGACCTTGAAATTGGTCATTCATGTGCTTGAGAGCATGTTCTGTCATATACGCCCTTCAAAACATTTCTATGGTAAAGTTCATTTTTGACCTTTGTTTGACCTCATTTGACCCTCTAGCGAACTCTTGACCTAGACATAATCTCTGATAACATGTAGTAAGAAAAAAACGTTCAATATCGCGATCTACCTAAATAACAAAACGCAGACGTTGAACAGCGTACGGTTATGAAGTTATGAAGTTATGAACGTTTAAAATTTGTTCGAAATAAGTTGTTTTTTTACGTCTGTGACCTTGACCTTGAACATTTTTGTGAAAAATCGAACGTACGTTTTTAGAACCCATGCACGTACATAGCGTATCCAAAGTTGAGTGTCGTAGCTTGTTTGGTCGTTAGATATCCTGCTAACAAGATTTGTGTTAATAAGAAAAAAACAGAAAAATAATAAGAAAAAAACAGAACAATAACAAAAGGGATTTCCATCCGTAAATGGAAATCCCCAAAAATAAAAATAAAAGAATTTTAATCACGTGATGAGCTAGTGTTTCAATAGCTGAAGCGGTCTTCGAAATCCAAATGTGTAAAGTTATGGACATTGTATACATCCAAACAACATCACGACATTGTTAGACAAATTCTGATTTATCAACAACACGTTCCTTAAGAATGTAGGTCGATCATGTAATCAGCATTCAAAATGAGAGGTCTAGGTGATATATGTGTATACTAGTAGACGGTAACATTGTTTATGGTGAAGAATGAGGAAACACCTTCGTTTTATTTACAGGTTTGCTTCAATCAAAGATACAAATACTATTGCTAATCGCTTCTTCTGGAATCCATGCAACAATTTCACAGAAGGTTCCTGTGTCGACGTGGCGGTATGTAACATTTTTGTCTGAAGGTATATATAAAAAACAAAATCAAATTATACACAGCAAACCAACCAAATGTTTAGAATTGCCAGTAGAAATCTTGAAAACGACATGTTTGAATATCATCTCCTATATTCTTTTAAAAACAATCGCGCTGAATTCTCTGTCCTATGATTATTTAATTTAACTTTGTCACATGTAAAATTCTATTTATAAATTGTTTTACCAATTACTGGTAATGAACTTATCATTTTTAGATGTAAATGTGTTTGCATCTACAGCTTAGTGAAGTGGTTCTGATTATGTCTTTTAAAAGAGTGGCGTTTTGTTCTCAAAATAACATTACATATGTAACGGGAGGGGTGAACTCACGCGTGCACCCGCTCCGCGCACAAGTGTGTACTGATCAACCCAGGTTCGAATTGAGTTCTGATGTTATTTAGTACGGTATTGGCTATTAGAAGAATGAACAAAGGCGTTGAAATACTGACATTGACGTTTATTACAGAGACATAAACAAACAAAAGTAAACAATTACCGCAGCGGTTCAACTACACATACATGTTGACATGGCACTCTACACATGACATATACAAATACTCTTTGAGACCGTCCCCCCAACCCTCATACCGCTACATTCCTATAAACCCCCATGCATACAAAGTTTTACCAACGACCACCCACCCGAGTTATACCTAAATAAGAGAGGGAAAGAAATGTGACCGTCGGCTGACCAAGTCAATCGTAATAGCGGCGAACATACCTGCAAACGCGGCGTAATAAATAAGCTCCAAGTACACAAATCCAAATAACCGTCCAATCAGAAGACCGAATCGAACGCCCTGACTAAATAATCTCGGACCCAAAGTACTCTTGTAACAGGAGAGGAGAAAATGTAGCGGCCAGACCGGGATTCGAACCTGGGACCCTCAGAACACTAGCCGAGTGCTCTATCGCTACCTGGTCACCGATGATCGACCCAGTCCAATCCCGCTACACTCATCCCTCCTTTCTCGAAGTCTTCGCCCTCGAAGACACACGAGACCCTTCCAAACACCACCACCATGGGTTATTTAGTTGGGCGCCAATTTTGTAACAGGAGAGGAGAAAATGTAGCGGCCAGACCGGGATTCGAACCCGGGACCATCAGAACACTAGCCGAGTGCTCTACCGACTGATCTACCTGGTCACCGATGATCGACCCAGTCCAATTCCGCTACACTCTCACTCGTAAACGAGGAAAACGTGCAAAGTGTCACAAGTCACCAGACAGAACAGGCGGCAAGTGCTAACTTTGGCTATAATTTGCATTACAATAATCTTAAACATCGCGAGACATATGCCTAACAACGAGAGGTAAACAAATAGGAAACGAACTGACAGAAAATTAAGAAACTAAAACCAATCCCGTTACACCTATACTTAATCTAGGTATGTAGGGAGGAAAGCCAGATACCTAACTCAACATACTATGACGTTGGAACACAGGATTCATCGTTTTTCATCTACAGAAATGACGAGGATCTCGTTCTAGGATATTTGGGTGTAAACAGGTAAGTGATTATAATCAATATGTATTTATGATTTCAGAGATTTGTTCACTCGTTTGGCGACGTCCGTCGCTGATTGGGACATACGATGGGCTTTAATAGTCTTCTATTCTTTATTTCCATATAGCAATAATCTTATCTTTCGTATAGGCATGCTTATAAATTCACCTATTTGAGAGTATACATACTTATATACAAACTTGGGTTTTAGGGAGAGAAAATATAAATCTGTTTGTTATCCCAATATGGACAGATCGACAAATCTCATGCTGGCAAGTAAAAAGGTTTCACTTGGATTGGTCTATGTAATCTACCCATTGAATCCTTAGGAACATAAGGGAACATAAAGAGTGGGACAATCGGTTAGAAATAGCATTATCATGCAAGTAAATAATGTATGAAGCTCCATATTACCGTTGGAAGGTTGTGATAGGATTAAGATTTTCGTCGATTAAGAAGAAAACACGTACATGAGTTATTGCATTTTGAACAACAACGTGGCTGGTAAATCAGACCAAGATCAACATGCAATGTTGAGAAGATAAATGAAATAAATCCACTCAAACTGATATCGAGTACGTTAGCTCACATCATCAATATTTATTATTTTGCCTTTATTTAGAAAAAATAGATTTCCGAAATTCCAAATAATAGCAATAAAAGAAAATGACACCATATTGGATTTCTACCTTAGGCATCTAAGTAGGTCATGCTTTTATGTTTGGTAATCTAAACATATGTTTGTTTGATTCATATTGCTATACTAGATTCGTTTGAAAATGTTGAATATTATCATTTTGTCAGCACAACAATCATCACGCTTTACTGCACAGCCAATAAAACAGATGACCTGTTTGTTATTGGTGAAAATGTCACTGGTTCACAGATTTATGTAAGTACAGCAAACTCTAATTGTTACATAATTTTCTTTACAAGTAACCTAGCATTTTATACCGAAATACAGAAATGGTACATATTATTATATATTGAGAAGAAACGACGCGACGGCGAAACTATCGTGCTTATTTACATACCTAGAGCTTTCAACATTCCTCAAGTCATGAACCTTTATTATTTAATTATATTTTTGATATGTTTTTCAATTAGCGAATGCTTCATTTTAAAATGATAATCCAGAGTTAACTATTTTCGATCCTGAAAAATAACGCTGCCTATCTCATGCAAAATAATATTAGTAAATTCAAGAATCGACTACATTGCAATTAATGGGAAACAAATCCACTATTATTACCATTTTGTTCATCAAGTAATTATTTAACAATTTTTTGTAGAATATGGAGTTACGGAGTATCCACGCATGCGCTTACTATCCTGTCGTACCAAATCCCAGCAGTGGTGGTGACAGTGGTGGTTTATCGGCCGGATGGGTTGTGTTTATAGTGTAAGTTGCATAATTTGTTAGCAACGCAACAAAATAATCTGCTATATTTAAGAACAATTATGTTCAAATGCATCTTTTCGTTCTTAAATTGTATTTAAAACAACACTTACCTTATTTGTAACAAGATGAATATTGCTACACAGGAATTGAATTATGGTGACGTCTGCGTACTTCAATAGGAATACTAGTTATGTAATGGATTGTAGATTCATGTTAATGAAATAATCCTATAAAATATAATAACATTAATGTAATAATGTGATACGATGCAAACTACAGTTGTCACTATTAATTTTTTTCTTGGATCTAATCTCCACGATCACGATTCGAGGCTCACGTAGGTGACAACGGTACCCATGTAGAGTATGTGGTGTTTCCTAAGGTCTCTTTGGTAGTTCCTTGTTATTGTGCCTGTTGCACCCATTGCATGATCAAAAGTGACGATATTTTGCATATTATCATGTTTTTTCTTTAAAGGACTTTCTTCATGTCTCCCTTACCACAGCACCTATAGCCCGAGTTCAGTTTTCGCATCTGTGACGAAAGATATGCCCCTAGACACACCACAGACTTATGCCACTACTTAGCGTTCAGGATAGTTTTTCTTTTACCATTGAGTTGAGCTGATTTACTGGAGAGTAATGTGATATGGCACATCCTGTTCAGTAAAGTAGTACTTGGTGTCGCTGCTTAGCGTTCATCATAAAAGAATGGAACGACTGGTTTTCCCGTCGTTATAATGTGATTGGTTGGGATGTACTGTATGTTGCACATGTTCCATTACGTTAACACTATAAAAAAGGCGGCAAAAGGTCAACTCGTACATCTCGACACGATCTAAACATACTGCAGTCTCCCAAAATACGCATACACTCACTTCCATCATATCATGGGAGGCCGTACGTACTTGACCCTAAAGATTTAAGCATAATCAAACACCAATCATTTCGTTATAGGTTATTGGTAGTGGTGTGTTGTTATTTCCTGGTTGGTACTGTCTACAACAAAGTACAAAACAAAGCAGAAGGTTTGGAGGCCATCCCCCACATAAGTCTGGTAATGGGAGGATGTTCCTACGTAAAGGTATGTGGCACATGGTATTATTTAAAATATTATAATTTAAATAATTTATTTAAGATCTAACTTGATGTTACCTGTGTAAAATTGCAAATTAAGGTACAATGTATATCCGACTTATAATTGCTTTGTCATTTAAATGCTCTACTGAGAAACAAATTTCGGATGGATGTTTCTTTTTTTGCACATTTGATGGAAAAGCTATTGCTTCAACTCATATTTGCATTCTTTTATCAAAACATTGTTGCTTTGATTCCAGGGATGTTGTTCTGGCCAGGAAAAGAGTCGTTCACAGTATTCGAATGTGTAATGGTCAACCAAAGGAGAAGCAGTATGAAAGGACTCATATGTTTGCTATGAACACTACATTCCATGATATTAATAATTACCTGAACAAATACTCGGGCGTTAATTTATGTTATTACATTTATCTGAGTGCCAGCCCTTTTCATTCACATAACAAACACCACAGATAATTCTGCGTGGACAGGTTCTTAATCATGTTATTGCCAACATAGAGCCTTGGCTATTATTTTGTTCTTAATGTATTTTAAATATTTATATAAAATCTTATATTAATTCGGATTGTTTTCTTGCACTTACAAAATATCTGGGTGTTTTAATGTTTTGATTCAAATACGAATGGTCCATGATATATACATATTGATATTTTTTTAATATATTTTAGGTGACTATCATAAGACATGTTACATTTGATATGAAGGATAGGGATATTCTACCGGTGGGTCACAACATTTTGTGATCCGGAGGGCATAATATCACTCTCATTCATTTCCACCTAAAAAAATATTTTTCCCTGAGATACATCGACGTTTTTATTACAATTAAAATAACGCGACTGCTTGTCAATTCTTCGAAAATTGTGTGATACTTTTTAACGCAAATCGTTGTTGTTTTTTTCTTTTATAGTTAACATAGTAAAACCTGTTTTATTTCAGAAAATAACGTTAAAATTGTACCGAAAATGATATCAACTTAGTAGACGTAGTGGCGTCACGAGTTTTTATTGCATAAACTACCATGTAATACAGTCTCAGGCGACATGAATGGGATAAATCAGTATTAGACTCGTAAGTATAAGAGAAATGATCAGAATATACAGAGATTTTACATATGAGAATCCGTGTTTTTGTATTGAAACGTAAGAGGGTTCATGCGGTGCCTTATGGACTAAACTATTCCTGCAGGCCTTTTCATAATGCACTTATTCTTCACTGCAAAACTTCTTGTCGATATGAAAGTTTGTGAGTTTTGAAAAAGTGTTGAGCATGTGTGAAAGAAACAAAACAAATAACGTCATTTGTTGTCAAAGACTTAAATAACCTAGAAATAATGTTGTTTGCTTTTTTTCTGGTATATTTGACATCTTTGATTATATCATTTACCTAATTAATCTTTTTTCTTTGATGTCAGTTAATGAAATAATAAACTTCTTCAAACGAACTACCCTTGAATGTGTGTACAATATACGCTTACATGAAACTATGCTACCTTACATTTATATACAATAAAATGTTTTACATTATATGTTTGAATACAACCAACATTAATGCTTTTGTTTTATTATTTTCCTTTCTTGACTTATATTTATACACTAAGTTGATTTTCGTTAATTGTTACTTTCCATCGTCATTCGTACATTACACATATCACGATTCGGCCTTTTTGTTTGTTTTCGTCTTTTGCAACATATATACAGTCCATATGTTTAGGCGAAAAGAAAAGAAACCTGTAATTTATGACATTGATGTTTTTTCATATATTTGGTTTGACGGGAAGTATACGGCAACGTGCCGTGCACATGGTTTTATATGAGTATTATATTGCAAAAGAAACTATGAAAAAATAAATTCAATTGACATTGAATGAGTAATATTGTATGCTAAATATAATCATGATTAAATGATTTTGGATCAATTTATCATGTTTTGACTATAAAATATTAATTAGTGCCTTTTTGTTAATGAAAACATCACTTCATGTTATTTACATTTTTAAGTAAATACGCGTTACCTCATCCTGACAGTATGAATATCAGCTAAAAGCAGATAACAAATTATTTGTGGTAGAAACAGGTCAGATGACTGAGGTTGTTAATTATGGAATATACTCCATATCCAGCAACCACTCACTGTGTAACCTCTATATATACAGTCAAATATTGTAAACTGGAATAATATTTGTACTATTTCTAGACATAGTGAAAAACATAAATATTTTTTGCGGATTTCTTTCCTAATCCCAAAACTAGGATTTTTGTCCCTGATAGACAATGGCATCCGATGGAAGAATTGGAAGATTAATGTTCAGATAAAATAATATGAAAAACATAACTTATAAGAAACTTTCTAATTATAATTAATAGCAAGCTAGTAATTAAATATTGACCCGAAAAACACTCAAATGCAGTTCACGTTTTTTAAGTCATTTTTATTTCGCCGATGTTTACAATATATATTGCTGGTGCTACTGAAATATAAAGCTAGAGGCAAATCATGATACACAACAGGTTCAGAGAGTTGATTTATTTTTACAAAATAATTCCAAAACCTTTATCATAGTACGCCTGTGATTCTGTTGGCACTGGCTGGTACATGATGGTATCCCTGGAAAGTCTCTTTTTCGCGCCCCGGATAACCACCGAGCCCACCAGGACAGCTAGTATCAGGGTCACACACACGCTGTTTAGGGAAGGAAAATTACATGAGTTATACAAAGACAGAAGATGGTTGTTAGAAAACCATTCCGTTCTTATGTGGAAAAAGACGTCACATACATAAAATGACACTTCAAAAAACTGTAATGTTACATTTTGTACTTTGTTATAAAATCAAATCAAATGATCGATGATTTACTTCGTAGAAAAGTACAAGGGCATACAGATTGAACGCACTTCAGAAATTTTCGATTCTTTCACACAGCAAGTTAGTCTTTTTTATGAAATTTGTTAAGGCAAAAAGAGACGATAAGACTAATAATGAGCATGCTTACAGAATTGCAAGAAGAAGAAGTACTATTAGACTAACAGTCTCCGGGGTTGGTTCTGGACGGGACGTCATCGTTACCACATGTGGAGCCGGAGGGGTAGTGAAATCTAATTCTTTTAGCGGTATTTCATCCGTCGTTTGAAACATAGAATTGTCATAATCGAAATCCTCAATCTCGCTTTCATTTCGTGGGCATGCGTATTTTGTCCATAACTGTAACCACTATTAATATAAAAGACGTGAGTTAGTATGTATAAATGACAGGAATCGATAAAACCAAGAGATATTCAGCCAAACCATTAAATATCATATATGGAAAAATAACGATTCAGAGTCTATACTTACTGTTGTATTATCTCCCATATATCCTTGTACATAAAATGTCCTTTCAGTGGGCCCATCCGAACAATACAGGGTAAGTATTGTTCTACTATTAAAAAAAACAACGGGAGTCAAGGATGCTATTATAATGATGGTATTCAAAGCCAATCATGTTTGACATATTGTATCTCAATATTAAATAAATAAAAAAAATGCAAAATGCATTATCTAATCGCCACAAAACGATGTCTGTGAATACTGTAGCAATTTGCAAAGAATTGTTGATTTTATGCATTTTAAAATAAGAAAAAATTATAATGCAATAGGCTCAGTTCTCACATAATATCAGTTATCTTCCGTAGAACAGAATGCTGTAAATGTATATTGCTTTTATCGCAAGTGAATTATTTTTCGACCGATCATACCTAATCATGAATGGACGTAGAAAACCAATATTGGGAACAAATCTCTTGAATCGTTTAGAATAATATTTAATGAAACTCTGTATATATTACTTGGATGGGTATCTTACTAGTTTTTGGCTTTTGAAGTGTATACAATAGACAGGTTTCCGTTGTCAAAGTGGCCGAATACCGCTGACTTGTGATCGCCTAAATCCCGGAATTCAGATGTTCCTTTTTGACTTCTACATACCTATCAGTAATAAAACAAAGTTACGCTGTTACATTATAAATCTACTGATTATTACCAATTAATATATCTAAATAATCCCTTTTTGGACATCGAATTATGTACTTACCTGTTGAAATCTCTTATACATCCATTTCATCGAAAAAGTGTTTGTAATTGTACATATGTAATAATGGTTTCACCGATTATGATGAATAACAATAAAACGACTAGTTTTCGGAATTTTTTTTCCAAATAAGTAACTAAATTCATTTATAAATCTGATAGTATCATCTTACGGCCACATCTTTACAGGCACTGTTGGCAGGTCCTTCACTGAATCCATAGCAGGGGTTGAATGAGTATGTAGTCCCATCGCCACCCTCGATTGGAACATTTAGATACCTTATATAAAGAAAGTTGCACTCTCGATCAACGTCAAAATAATCCCAATGACGGAACAAGTCCAATGTCCAATATAAAATAGTTTTCTATAATATCGAAATGATTGTATTTTGCTTAATAAATATCATTTGTTTTCTGTTTTCCTGTTAAAGTGATTATTTGGTTTGTGATATAGCACTATAAAATGGGCAAGAGTTCCACTATAAAAGAAGACACAACACAAAATTATAACAGTCTTCCATAACACACACCTCGCACTTCACACTCTTACACAATGCATGCATGGGATGCCATCCTTACATGAAACTGGCTGTTAATAGGACGTTAATTAATCAATCAAACAAGGTTTGTTTTTTATGGATATCTAATATAACATTTACTCGGTACCATGCTTGGAATCGTTCATGGTACTATGACCATTAACCATTCCCCGTATGCGCTGTGATAGACAAACACCTTACAATTAGACTAGAGTAATTTGAGGATATACTCTAACATAAAATATTCCATACCTTGGTGTTCCATCGCTATGTGCGAGAGGTCTAAGGTCTACGAATCGTCCAAATTCATCCTCACATATACAAGGAGAGATCCTCTTACACTTTTGGGGAATCTGTGCCGAGGCTAGTTCGGTAATTCCCAGCAATACCAATAGTATTGGTATCGAAGCAAGTAGTTTATTAGACATGATAAAAGTTCTTCACTTATACTTGTAATATGACTTACACATAATACCACTATATATGTATTATATACACATATTGTATACCAACAATAAGCAGATAAATATCAGAGCAACGTAATGTTTGCAAGTTGATGTAGATAGATAACAATATACAGGTGTTATCATATACGAGGTCATATTAACTAGGATGATATTTCATATCTTGTTTAAGGATATACAAGCTAAATATTATTTTGGTTACGTAATGGTTGAGTGGGTAGTTAAGACTTTAAAAGTTTCTTGCAAATCTCAGTCGTGAGCTAGACGCCAATGCGACATAATTATAACCGTAGATCGGCGAAGTATTTACAGTCTTTCACCTACAAACAAAAGTTAGCATTTCCGTAAATGACAAATGTGTGTTTTCTTAGGCACTGGAACGATCAGACCGAGCTGGACATTAACAAGTATTTCCTCCTTCTACAACATGTATAAGACATATATATTGATGCCTAAGTCAAGATGTGCATTCTTTACAAACCCACCTGGTGTCTATCAATAGATATTAATTGAATAACCCACCAAAATTAAATAATATCAAGTTATATATTCGAATCTACCTGGTCCTTGAAACAAAAAGCTAAACAGAGCAGTGATTAAATAAAATTATATTTTATTATTTTTAAAACTCCTTTAACATTTAGGTAAAACATGTAAAAAAAACAAAATCCATAAATTATAACTACTGAGGCAAAGCATTTTATATGGTCTTATTGTTTGTAATTTATTGTTGTTATTAATGGCATCAAAACGAATGTCATCTCTTTATATTTTTTTCCATACTAAATCCGATATTCTGATTGGCATATTCTTTCTTCATAGTATTCTTCATATACTATGAAGAAAAAAATCCGAGAATGGCGCGAAAACCCGACGTTATTATGACGTCACTATAGGGACGTCGGTGTTGCGTATTGATTTAGAAAAAAATAATCCATTGGAAAATCAATGGAATCGTAAGTTTAGTCAAGTAGTCTTAAAAATTAATTATAAGCATTGATGTATCTATTTTTTTCACTTCATTGGGATCTGAAATAAATTTTGTTTACAAATTTTTGTTTGAATCCTCTGAGCGGATTCACACAGCTTGCAAACAAACTTTTCTTTCATACCTCGATGAAGTTAAAAAATACACATATCAATGCTTAACAGTTAAAGATCTATTTTCTATTAATGGCAAATCAGATTCCAAATTAAAATTATATCGTTGTGGTATGTTTTGATTAAAAAATATAAAACAATATTGTGTAAAACAAATAACAATTAGAACATTATTTACAACACAAATTTCACATATAGAAACCTGAATGAACATCCGAGAACCATACTTAATTGCCTAAACAAATAATTTAATTATCAAAGTATGCAATAAATCATATAAAGAAGTAAAAACATAATATATTTCTACATTGATGTACATATGTAATCTAATCTTTGAACAAATAACCATTTCACTATAGAACAGAAAACAATCATTACCTACATCAGATAGACTATCAACTATGACGTCATTTCTCCGTATACATCATTTTTAAATAAATCTCCTTTTTCTTCTGTATTTTGCTGCTCGAAATGGACAACATTGTCTTCGTCGTCATCTATCACGGGTTGATAGTATACATTTCTACCAAACATAGGGTGTCTGGTCCGGTAGTACATCACGGTTCCGGCCAGGGCTGCCAGTATGAGGATAGCCACCACTCTGTAACAATAAATCAGATACTGTATTGTGTTGTCTTTAAAAATAAAACACAATTGAAGCAATACCAGGTACACATTGATTCTGATATTGTTAAACCTTACAATATGCAGAAAAGGATAACGATGATGATGTCGATTGGCGTTTTTCCTGGATCTCCCAACAGCTCATCTAAATCCTCAATCTCATGTTCGTCTTTAGGACAACAGTGTTTGCTTCGTAGTTGGAGCCACTGTCAAATGCAAAATACAAAATAAATAAATTAATATTCTAGTTCATCGATTCAAAGAATTATTTTCAGCTCTGTGAGAATGTGTCATTCCTTGAATTCTATTTCACTTAAATTAGCTTTTGTAACTTTTTACTAATTTCGTTATTTCAAAAGCAAAATGATTCCATCAGTTTCAACAAGTTTTATGTTTGTTTATATACATGGTACAATACCCAATACACTTGCCCTCGGTTTGGCCTATGGGTGATATTTAAGCTCTGATTGTATTTGGCAAACATTATCATTAATGTTTTAGTCAATTATTCCTTTTGGCGGTAATATATGTGCACTTTTTCTACATGTTTGCGCAAACATTTGAACCGTGTAAAGCTCTAGTTAATTTTACCAGGTAAACAATGGCTGTTTTGCGGTTAAATTCAATGTTAATCCAGGACTAACCACATGCATTTAATAGATTTCAGGTTTTATTTACCGATTGGTCCTTAATGATATCGAGTCAACTTTTATTTCTTTATATTTTCTTTCTGTTTTTTACAACTTACATAGTTATGATTGCCTATGTCTCCTATTACCCTGAAATAGCCATCTTCTACGTCTTCAGCACAGTATAAGATAACTGATGTCGTTCTGAAATGAAATTATCATTGAATTAATACTAAATTTCATCTAAATAACGCGTACACATTTCCATTATGAACGATAGACAACAATCATGTTCATTGCTTAGAATGATGTATTTGCGCATTACCGTGTTAGTTTGTATTAATTGTGATACCGTATACTTGCGAGTGTTACATTATACTGACAAAAGAGTATTAAATTTTAGCACACATAACAATGACACAGCAATCAATTCATTAATCAATATTGTATTCCTGTAACAAATGCGTGTTATGGAAAAGACTTGCATTATACATGTACATTACACTGATATATGAAATATACAAGTGTATGATGTACTTTCTATTTTTTAAAAGTATTGCTATGACAGTGTATATAAGTAGAGGAAACAATACCTACATCTTGTATCTATTTAGTGCTGCTCCAAACACTAGCGAAAGGTTTCCATTGTCTCCGTGACTAAAACGGGCCGTGTCCTGAACACCTATACCAATGAACCGTGTCCGGTCTTTGTTTGCTTGACACACCTGGAGAATAGAAACAATTGTTTGAATTTGTTCAGTATGTTGATAATTATGAAAATAAAGTTGGTTGTAGTTGGGTTTCTATAAAGAAATAACTGTTATACACCTTATTATCATATATCGTCATTTAGGAACATCTTCTATGTATGCCGTAAACGTTTTGTGGTTTTGCGGACTGAACTTTCTTCCTGTTGACTCATCGTATCATCAAGATAGCTCTTGCTTTTGCTTAACTATCTTCCCCTATCCATCATTGAAAATTTTGTCAAAATACCATTATCACAATTTATCTTAAGCGCGACCGAAAGTCTGTCTATTGAATTCTGCAAAGAGCAGCAACTAGTAGTTTTGTAGTTTTGTATACCCATGCTGTTAGGGACAGAACCAGGAGCCACTCTAATAGTAGCTAGCCATATATATGAGGTGTCAAATGAGGTATTTAAAGAGCTAGATATATTTGCCGTATATTTATATATTTGTATCGGCGAATCAAGATGAGCTCTTCGTATGTCACTTACCACCTAATGTCTTACAATGCATAGGTTTTAATTTTGCACCGAAAAATATCATTTCATTATTACAGTGTTTCTTATACTTGTAAGGTGAATACTAAATCGCACATTATATGACGTACCGATACATTTTGACATGAGCTGTTTTTCTTGCCTTCGTTAAAGCCATAGCAAGGATTGAAGGAGTAGAGGTTGCTATCTGTCCCGGCGGTCGGATGATCCAAGAATCTGTAAAAATATCAATTATTCCTCTAACATTCATCCTCCATTCATTTTCTTTTACATTTAGTATAAATACAGATTTAATTTTAATTTAAGGTATGAGTATTACTGGTGTTGATCATGGTTGTTTAATGTTATAAAGAAGTAAATTATTTAGATTTACTGAACAATACATTTTTTCAGTATGTATGATTATATTTGATTTTTACTATTCTCTGTTATCATTCGTGGATAAGAGACCTTAATTAGCATCAATTGATGATTTTTCTGTGAGGTTAAAACGTTTGTGTGATTGTAGCAAATTTCCTGTTCGTTATTTATATTTGGTTACATCCCTTTGTGCAATACGTTTAGCTGAATGGCTATAGGCTTATTCACACGTTTAATATACGCCTCACGACTAAAATTTCATAATTATGAGTCTAAATTGCATCGAATGCAGAATTACTAGTTTTATGATAATAACAGAAAAACAGTAAAAAATGTACTTACTTTGGTGTTCCATCTTTCTTAGCCAGTGGCCGGAGGTCGACATATTTACCAGTTTCATCTTTACAGACACATGGCGATATCTTCGTACATGTCACTGGTATATGGTGTTTTCTACTTAATACGACAACCACTGAGCAACTTATAAGATATATTGAAATAAGATATCTCATTATGGCGTTTAAGATTATTTATTGTGAGTGAGCATTATATCATAGCTATGTTTAACTGTAGTTATTATTATCTATTTTGTTTACTGCGTTCAGATTCCATAGTACAACTGAAGCGATAAATGCTTGATAAAGGTACAGATAGCAATCAGTTATATATATATAGAAGCAGGTGCCCACTGGATAGCACCGAGGCTTCTGAATGATATGAACACATGAATGCGGAGTTCCCAAGCCACCGGGAGTTACTTCCCTTGGACTAATATAATATTTGATGAATACTAATGCACGCATTTATTCATTTAAATGACGAGACTTTAGGAAAATTTTGTTTTCTGTTCCTGCTGTGAAATGGCTGTTTCAAAAATAACAATATATACTTGCAGACAAATCATACGTTTGTACCTCTATATATGATCTGTTACATTCTTTGATTATATAATAATTGTATTATTTGATGGAGATATAATATAATTGTAAATATATAGACATTTGCTGGGATGGTTATGTAACTCAAGATATGTGGATCTTGCTTTTTGAACACACATTGAAAACGCGATTCTCGCCATTTTTCAAGGCCTAAATATTTCTTTCATATGCAATTGAAAAGGTTTGCTGGTTTCATCCCGGTTTTACGGCATGTTTATATTAAGTAATCAAACCTGATTCTCATTAAATTCATGGCCTTACCTAGATTGAAATTCAATTTGTGGGCCGTCATGACCAAATGATTGGGGTTCTCTAATATATAACACTATTCCTCTACCTTTGAATTTCGAGTTTAAATTTGGACGACAGTTTGGTCAATATTGAAAATGAATTTTTTTCCTCCTTTTTTCATTTTAAAATATTTTATTATGAATATATACTGCATAATGGGTAATTTTGCAGGTAATTACTTTTGCGATATTCGCATTAGAACGAAATTTGATAATTCATTGCATCAGCAAAATATTCAGAAATGCATTGCCATATATAGGAACAATAATATCAAAATATAGCAATCAGGGTTCAGTTGTTCAAAAGGTAATTAGCTTAATTACATGATTAGTGAAATTTTCAAATCTCATTTACTGCAAAATCTGTGATTATATATACTCTAAAATCGGCAGGTAGGAAAAATAATGAAATAGTTCAAAATTCTGTAAATAAACTATAAATTAGTATTACAAGAATTCATTTGATCTTGATTTGAAAATTGTCGTTAAACTGTGGTAAGCCTAATCACACTTTGAACAACTGGGTCCACAGAACCGAGCAAATTTATCTCCGTGATTACGTGGCGTATATAAAACCACAAAATATTAATCCGCGATTTTAAAGCATTATATAGTATCAGTTATAAGAATTATACAGAAGAGGTAGTTATTAACAAATTGATCCTATCCTTTACACATACTATTATCTATTTTCTTCTATTTTTTTCTATAAATCTTGATGAAACTCATCTGTTTCTATTTCTCATCTCATCGGATGGATTGCTTATGTCATATTTTGATTTTCAGTCACAACCTATATCTTTTTTCTATATCATACCATAGTAGCAGGTACGAGCGGTTTGCTTTCTTCGTTACAGTTTTCGATACTTTTCTGTCCCTTTATTTGCTTTTTTTCGTTGATAACACAAGGCGTTTTTTAATTTTGCAACAAGTTTGTCTTCTATCTTTTAAAAGGATTAACATTTATGTTTTAAGTAACGAAGTTGTGGTATAACTATAACAGTGTAAACTGCGAATTGTGTTTGTTCTATATCTACTTTTCACATTAAAATCAATTCCTGACCAGTTAATATTTATATTTTTTAATAATCCCATCTTCCGTCCTTATACCGCTCGAATTAGACAGAAAATGTTGCAGGGAACAGACCTTTGTAGACACTTTGTAATGTCGCACCCTTGGACATGCAACCTTATGGTTTATAGCAAGTTTACGGTATGTTAATAGTTATAACGGTTAGCCTGTGATTCAAAATCATCATTATTTACACCAATTATTGATTGTCTATCATATGTTCGAATTATGAATCTGAATCCTAATAAAATCAATTACATTTATTTTTTGAACCTTATATATTTGGACATCCTCTATACTCCAAGGGTTACTTAAAATTTAACCTTCGTTGGACTATATTATTAGTATAACTGGAGTCGAAACATGTAATTCATCGTCAGTTATAGAAACTCCCAGAGTATCGAAGATAAGTGTTAGTGATTAGTGGCCGATTACATGAGTTTAAGAACGGTATTACCAATATTTATCATATACTGAATATATGAAAGATAGACTCACTGAGTCTGCTTTGAAAAACGTAATTATTATGTTTCGCTTCAGCGATTTCTATTTCCAGAATTACAATGTAGTACAGATGCAGTTTAACCACTCTAAACATTTTTTAAACTTAAAAAATAATGTGCACGCGTCGTGTCAAAGTAAACCGATCGTATATGTACATAAATTAAACTATACATATCACGCTATTTACATCTAGCGTCATCCACGATGTCACTTAATATCATTTTCTATTAGATACTTGTGCCGCGACAACCGTTTGATACTTATTTTTCATTTACCTAACACAGACGTTAAATATAGTTGTGTATTTTTTGATATAATTACTTTAGAGATACCCCCCCCCCCCCAAAAAAAAAAATAAATAAAAAAAAATAAAAAGTCAAAAGTCCGGAGTCATTGTCGGTGTCGGTGTCCGCACTCCGTGTCGGACAAAATGGGAGATGTTTATTGCAAATAGACACAACAACAATATACCACAACCTCCAAAAACATGCAAACACCCACATAAGCAACATATCACATACATCCTAGCTATTTATAGGTCGTTAAGCGTATCCAAACAACTAACCAATCATTCTCCCATTGGCATCTGGGGTTTGAACGATTTATTTCGAAATGAATATATCTTGTATTCCGTCACTCTCTTTATGACGACATTGGTAATTGACTAAATAAGAAATCGGACGTTTTGTAAGATGTAAAACGCATCTAAATAAAGGAAATATTCTATTTTCATTCTAATTTTGATTGTAATACATGAACAAATCACAACCAACTGATACAGTAATAAATTAATATATTTTTTTATTTATTTTGATAAACATTTTATTAAAAAGACTAGTTATATTGACACTCTTCATTAGTTTAGATTATCTTAACAAATGTATAAAATGATCTCCTTATGGGTAAAACAATGTCATTATATATACAAAATATGACAAATATTATTCATTTTAATATCACAGATAAATGGTACATATATCACAGTTCATTAGCAAGTGTAATCTTCGCTCAATCGCGTAATAATTAATTACAATGTATACGAAAGAGATATCAACATCATGATGCACATATAATAAATACGAATTTTGTTAATTTACTGTACAGCTTACAGTTTTTTTACATTTAATGTACGTTCATGTTAACGAAATAGTACAAATTCTCCCTGCCAGCATTCACGATATACATGACCAAATACACAATTATAAGCCATAGAGATGTAAATATAGCAAAGATTTGAGAGTCCAGTTATGCGTATCTGATAATGTTCAAGGCTATGTTCAGTTTCGTATCAAGCGTAAGCAATATATGTTTAGTAATATGTGAATAGTAAAATTAGTCGTAGTTATTTCCCTTTGAAATTTTGAATCTACATTTTTATCATTGTATGACTCAACTTGGTGATTGTTAAAATAACTTCTGGACACAAATGAGTTTCTTAAAATTTTTAAGAAGAAATATATGGTAAATGCGATGATGAAAACATTCTCTTTGTCATAACACATCCGTTGATTTGGGGGAAATGGTTTGCTGCCTAAGGGGACACTTAATATTATGCACTTCGTTACTCGGCTGTTATTGTATCCAGATCAGAGGTCTGTGTCACTGTAACACAAATAGTAGTAGCAACTTCTAAAATTAAAATTCCAATAACATCTCAATCCATTAACAGTTTTCAGTCTTTCAACCAGAGTTAATCAATATTATATATATTTGCTATAATAACTGTTGTAAGAGAAGTTAAATAAAAACATTCCTATTAGCATAGCATGGATATAATTTGTTGACAATAACGATTATACAATATATGTTACATACTTTTCATGTACAATGTATTATGATATCAACTTTGCCAAGAATACAAATTATTCCAATGAAGACAGATGTTATTGTAGAACAAATTGAATGTTAGGGTGTATTAACAGTTTGATTGGTGTTTTATTCTTTATACTTTTGGGAGGGTCGAGGCTAAGGTTGTTTTTTTTTTGGGGGGGGGGGGGGATTGGTGGGTAAGCAGTCTCTAGGGAATAACTGCAATCTACATTGAAACTACAGGCACTGCAATTGGGGACGTTTACGTTTTTATTATATAATGGTAAGAATTGCGATTTCAATCATTCAAAAATAAAAACTGAATAACTTATGACTTCTCAAGAAAGAAAATACTGTCGCATAGATGCAATAACCTCAATTTCTTCTCACCGTCTGTCACATATTATGTAAATTTATTATCTAAATCTTTAACCTTTTACAAGTTAATGTCATTATTTATAATTACAATGACCACTTGGTAATAATTTCAATATTAGTGGATTATGAAACAAGAGTAAAAATACTATCTCACATCCCTAAATTGTAAATAGCTACATGTATAACGGGAGGATATAAATATCATTTCACTTACTTGTTTCAATGCTTTTCAAATGATGGTTTTGGCACCAAATATAATTATAACGACTTTTTCTTTCAGCAAAATGTTAGGAAATAATATTACTTAATGCTGGTCAATATGCCTGTATATAAATTGTACAGAACGGATTGGGTTTTTATAAGTGTAGAAAAGCTGAACTAACGGACCTTTTATTACAGAAATCTACATTAATGATGTGTCTTAGTATTTTAGTCAAATCTACCAATACGGAGCAGGGTAAACATTTTCGCATTCAAATGTTTTCCTTTATTCAAGTGCTCTATTGTCTTGTCAAATATATTATACTACATTACATAAAAATCTACTGTATTCTACTGTTACAGGTACTATATATCTGGCTCAACAGCTAGTCACATGGGTTATAACATCCTTCATGACAAACAGGTGCCTCTAATACCGGCCATCAATTGGATGAATTTGTCCATATAACATTTATATTATATTGAAGTTTTCCATATAACATTTCATATTATATTGAAATTTTCCATATAATTTTTCATATTATATTGAAGTTTTCAATATTATGTTTCATATAATATTGAAATTTTCTATATAATATTTGTAACATAATTAAAAGGGGATAACTGTCAATTTATGAAAATTGCTTCACTGCTTAATCGTAATGGTATTTGGTGGTTAAGAATTAGTATGAAATGGAAATGAGATTCATATTGAAACTGTTACGCGGATAATAAACAGAGGAAAAGAAGTTTTAGTTAAAGGTTTCCATGCACTGTAAATAGAACATTGAGTTTTTATGTGGCATATGAACATGAGAGTGCTCTCAATGATTCACCTCACACCACTACAACGGTTTCCATGTGAACTGTGTTGCGACAGTATCGGAGCCAGAGGGATAGGGTGCAGGTATCAAAACTAAGCAAAGTCACGTTTTTACCTGCGAGAATAAGCTATAACTATCATACTCATCCTCGGATTTGTGAGTCACCTGAAATATTGCATAATCATTAAACATCGATATATTAAAACATTACTAAATGAACCAGTAATACCTATAATCGGAAATGCTACATTTTGATAAGTATTTCTTATAACAATTCCCCTGCCTAATTCCCCTTCTTCTATTGCACGAAAACCTATCGTAAATAATCTGGAATAAACACATGCCCCGCTTTAACACGGGTATACGGTTGGTCTACACCTTTTACAATACATTTATACATGTACAATTCAAGTATGTGTCTCGTGTAGACATGGTAAATTATTTCCTTATCGCCATGACCTTATGTTATACTCTGTATTAAAGCACTAGCATTTCCATTACAATGGAGAGGAAACATCACTATACTAGCTTCAAATGACAAGGAAATATTATTAATAGAAACTTTTGGTGTCATAAACATAATTTTACTTCATTTCTTATTTCAATATGCTTCCGAGTATTTATCTGTCCATCCATAATACTGTTTTTCACTTGACTTAATAACTAGTTTTGATTATGATACATAAAATTATGTGTTGAAAAATCCAAATTAATGTGTTTATTATTTATTAGAAATGATTTAGTTTTGTTATAACGTTTAGTTAAAAATCCGCTGGTATTTGGTTGTACATAAAAAAGGTGTTGTCGATAAGATCATCCTCATTCGTACAATTACAGAATGAACTATGTATTTCGATGCCATGAATACTCTAGCTTAGCTCTAATGTTTAGGAGCGGGCATAAGTAGCCGCATGATATCTTTGGCTTTGCCAACCTGTTCAAACTGTGGAAGGTCGTTCACAATATAGTGCCGCACATGCTGGTGATCTTTGACCTGCACTTTATTATCGGCAAACCTGCACATTCGCTTACGGATCCAAACTTTCCCGCCCGGCTTTGGAGTCACCTCGTCTTCCTGTAATCAGATAACCTCATCATTAATTTTTCCTCAATATATTCTATACGTCCATTACAATATATTGATAAGTGGCGATATTATGGCCAATGTGGTTGTAGATAGAAACTTCGTAAAATTAACTTTTTTTTTCAATATAAAAGTCAACCCTACAACATCATTATATTTCTGGTAAAGGGAGATAACTCGTTCTTCCTACACGCCATCTCTACTTATTGAATTATAGCATTATTAAATTGCAAGTATTAACATAGTTCATTCATATAATTCAAGTTCATTTATTATTTTATTCTGAATACATCCAATGCTAAATAGTGCATTTATGAATGATTAGTGTACAATATGTAAATATAACATTAGTATACGTGTTGTGTATATTATAGTCTGCACTAAATATAATTGTAGTAAGGAAAAGTTGAGGGAAGCATACTACTACTACACTAGCATATACTAGTACACTTTACAATAGACAATTCCAATCAAACTTCTGTGTGTGACAAATGATCCTGATACAAAAGTCATTATTCAATATAGAATATAGATGTTTGATTGTAACAAGATGCCATAACTTACACTATATTATGCACTATTTCTATTAGCACGCTAAATGCAGCCGGAAATAAAAGTAAATAAAACGAAGAAAACAAATCCTGTTTGAACCGCATTATACTGAACTTCTTTAACTCGAAGAGATTTTTTAAATTGATCGAAACAAATTTAAAAAAAAAACTATTTTGAGATATTTCGACATTTTTCCGTCACGATCCTACCGAATGCGAGATAATGAGGTTCAAGTGTACATGACAAAACTAAAGGAGTAAATAGAACTACTAGAGAAGAAGCAGAGCATGTAATGGTTAATACCTGTCTTTGTCGATATCGCCGATGCTATAGAAATAATGTATTCCCATATGTTAAATTACATTGCATTAAACCAATACTAATAAAACATTGAATATGAACAGTTATTTGTTATATATTAGAAAACAACTGAAAATGTATTCATCTATTCATTGAAAGCAATAATCAAAAAGATAGTGGATCAAATATTATTCGAAAGGATGGTTGAATAAAACATTAAATCATCCACACTTGAAGCAGTTAAACATGATTAATTATAAGTATTATATATATTAGCAAAGGTAAACCATTATATACCAAGATAGCATTACATCATTATACAGATTGAATCAATTAATAAGCATACATGATGGTTATGAATAGTAGTCAGAGCGAATGTCTTTGAATATACCACTTCTTTCTATTCAAATAAGCTTAGTAAATCTTAAGGTGATATTTGTTATTTACGTAAAATATTAAAAACCTGAACGGTTACAATACATTGGTTTATACACGTCAAACTAATAAAGGCCAACTCCAATAAATCAGATATAATAATAATTTTTCTCGTGGAATTCTGCAGTTGTAAACAATATATCCAAGTACAATTGTAACTTTATACTTTTTTAGACATTATGTAAGTAATTTTCCTAAATACAAATTTGTATAGACGTCTAATAAACAATACTTACCTCTATGTTATATCGTGCTAGCTTTGGTAAACCCTTTGACGGCCCTCCATGTTGAACGTTGAATGATTCGATCTTGTTTTCAAGCATGACCATTGCTTTGTTGTGAAAATCGATGTCGATTTCCTGCTGATAGGTCCCATCCTCCATTTGATTAGCTAATCGTTGCTGAATTTCTTCATTCACAAACTTCATCGCACTACCCCATTTTCCCTTCGGGGCCGGCTGGTTCGCCTCCTCCGCTCCTTCAATAGGAGGTAAAACAACTCTCTCACCAGTCACATTGTTTGGGAAAACTATTGCACCAGAATTAGCACTTTGTTGTTGTTGATGTTGTTGATGTTGTTGTTGATGATGTTGTTTTACTCGAGTCTGACTCCGATCAGAAGATGTTACTTTTATGGCAGGTAAAGCTACTTTACCGTCTATTGTATCCCCATTTTTACCATACAATCCTGATGATTTCTTCTGAATCACGATCTCTTCTTGCGTTCGTTCCTCAGTTATCATCGGTAAATCTTTCGGATTGACTGTTTCTGTTATAAGCACTGGTTTCTGTTTCCTAGGTGAAATTTTCTTTTGATCTTGCGAACTACTATTTCCTTGCACTGAACTAGTGTCACGTGGAGTTATGTCTACTTCTCTCACAGGGTTTTCTTTTTCTTTAGATCCCAACATTGTCATAAAACTCCTTGAATTGTCAATTTTCGGTTTAGAGTCCGTCGTTGGTACAATCGGTGGGAACATTTGCTGCGACTGATTAGACGGAGCAAGGGACACAGTTGACCCGTATTTTGACCCCAGTTTTTTACGAGCTGTTTTATTGTCCACTTGGATGACGTCAGCTTCCATCATTTGTCGTAGTGATTCCCGAATCGCCATTAAACTTCGAGGTTGTCGTTTCGGTTTATTACGTTTGTTCGCTCGAAGAGTCGATGTCGCAGAAGGTGTTGCCTTACCTTCTGCTTTCCTCTGTAGCTCCCTAGACTTTGCTTTCTCTTTCATCAAATCCTTGTAGTACAAAGTCCCTGGAACTATAGGCTCTACTAATGGAGCCTTTCCTGATTTGAATGCCTGAAGTAAGAATAGATTTTGCACTTCCTTATCGGGCAACACTTTCGTGGTCTTTAGTTTCGGCAGTTCCTTCGGTGGAGGTAAGGTTTGCTCATTCATTTTGAAATGCAAGAATTTCATAAGAGGAACCAAATGTCCGTGCTTTGAGTCCACACGCGTCTGAAGTTTTTCTATCACTTTCGCACGCATCACCTCTATGGTCGCTAGGTTCCTCTTTCCAACAAGCCTTTCAAAGTTCTTCGTATCGAGAATGTACACCTCAGTGTTCGCT
Source organism: Argopecten irradians (assembly GCF_041381155.1). NCBI lineage: Eukaryota > Metazoa > Mollusca > Bivalvia > Pectinida > Pectinidae > Argopecten > Argopecten irradians. The sequence goes on along the minus strand of NC_091135.1, from coordinate 25,255,999 downwards.
GTACACTTCACCGTTTGCATGTATGTGGTGAAGTTCATAAGCGTCTCTATATCGCCTAGTACTTCTCCCGCCTGTACGCTACAGAGTTCTATGTGTTTCTCTTTCATCCATTTTTCCACTGCTGCATAACCTTGCTCACGTCTGATGATCGTGTCTTCAGTTTTTGTTTCCCATACGGATGGATCGTCGTACTTGCGAAGAATTGCTGCTCTCCTTGCTTCCCTTTAAAAAGAATTAAACAATAATTTATCAAAAGGAAGAAATTGGTACAATAGCCTTTTGCAGGATGAAATTCAATTAAAAAATATTGAAATAAAAGAAACAATGTCCTCTTAGTACAGATGATGATTAATGCGTTTTAGCAGTGAAATCCGTGTTTATATATAAGACAAAAACTTGATTATGTATAATCCGCACGAAATATGAATACATATAATCAATATCATTTAAATATTGAATAAACAGAGGGTAACATTTACCTCAAATGAGCGAATTCCACAGAAATAATATCGATACCAGCTTCAAACGGCCACAGATGAGGGTACTGTTTCGGATGTTTATGTGGTTCGGCAATGATTTTCGCTTGTCCCCTAAAATGGAATAAATACAAAACGTTTACTCTAAGAACATCCATGTGTATTTTCCCAACAGTCACGTGTATTTTCATAATGTTGTTCTTTTAGATTATGTTATTGCTGGCATTGCATAGTGAGGATAAAAACAAATTCGAATCCTAGTAGTTTTCTGAACGTCACATGATTTAAAATTCGCGAAATGTATTCCAGCAGAAAACTAAATTACTTAAAAATATGTTCCGATTATCCAGTTGTATGATTATTTATATATGAAAATTAACACAAAGCGTTAAAGTATAAGTCACCTCCAAAGTAAGTCTTGCTCCATTTAAACATAACTTACTTGATGAGAAAATGGAGGCCAATAAGTGGTTCGCCCTGCTTCATGATGACTGTATCGAATGAATAGGTTTCCTTCCGTAAGCTCATTTCCAGTAACTTTTTGAATTTACTGGACATGCTCGAAAAGAAGGGATGAGAGTCGATAAATGCTGTAATTTGGGCAAACTCTTTTTCTTGGTCAGCCTAATAAAATACAATATATCATGCTTTGTGATAGTGGAAAAGATGTATAATCGGAAATCTAATTTACCAGTAAATAAAATTAATTAAGTTAAACGCTATGTTCCAAAATCACGAAATCACTTAGAATTCAATCTAAATCAATCATTCAACAAATTAAAGTACTCTAAAAAAGTACGAGAACTTAAGAACTAAGAAGGGAAAAAAACAAGCGAGGGCTCAAACCGAAAGATATCATAGCTTTACCAAACGACGTGACATACTGATAATGTATCTCTTTGATATTACACTTTCATAATGGGATTTCGGTGACAACAATGACACCACTATTACAATGTAATATCATAAACTATAAAGCAAGCATGGTACAATGTTGTACATGAAAACAACACATTATCTTATAGGATTTGCTTTTCACTTTTCTCCTTGTCTTATTCAATTATATACAGTATCTATAGTGGAAATCTAGAGTCAAAACCGCATTTCAACGTCACCAAATCTCAAGATTGAGTGTCTTGTAGTGGTGCACTCGGGTCTCATATAATTTAAGTATATGATATCTATCGTATTTGAGCGCTATAATGGTACACTGCAAAATCAAAGGTCATTCGTTTAATACAGTGTTGCACCAATCAAATTATGACTTCTGGACACTGTCACCACCTACTATGTTTATTCTACCGGGTTTAGTATAACATTGTATTGACTCCACCAAAGGTCCATTATTGATGAATAACACTATTATTACAAACGTAGCCAGTTTACCTTCAAGGATCGTTCATAGAGATCCTGACCAATCACCATCAGATCACAGTTCTCGTCTGCAATAATGGACGCATTCCTCAGAGCATCTCGTTTGACGAGTGCGACTTCGCCGAAGGCCTTTCCGGGTTCTGTGGACACAACAATGACCAATTGACTACTCATTGTCATTAGTATTATTAGTTTAATATTGCTACACAAACACGTACCTAAGTTGGAATCATTATTTTCTTTGTTAAAGAACGTTATTATTACCCTATAGAAGAGCAAGTGTTCAATATATCAGGCCAATAAGATAATTATATTTACAAGTGAAAAAAACTGACAATTTACTTTGGTACAAAGTATATATGTCAACTCAAACTTTCCCTTTTATCATATTGCAAACACAAACGACGAAGTGAGACAATTACTTGTACTCAACTCCTCGACCTCTTTACACACATTAAGCCCATCTCTTAATCTCAATCACCCCAAAAAAAAAATATTGTTCAATGAAGAGTGTCTGATAGAAATTCTGACATGATCAGGATATTTTGAGTGTATATGCGAAGACATGATATTTGTATAATCCCCTCTAGATATACATAATAGGCTATCGAGGTATCAATGAAATCAATTATATGGATTTAAACCTGAGCAAATCTTTATTACTTGGCACTTTCAAGACACACATTAACAGATACTAAAGCCTTATGGCAAAATTAATATTTAATGTAATGGTCCTTTCACCAAAGTGGCATTAGCCTGTGGAAATATCCTATATAGATAACAGATTTATTCTCGATACTTATTTTGAGATCATTGTACGGAAGCGAGAAATGTTTTGGGAGTTTCTTATTTACTACCAACCCGGATATGTTTCATTTTTAAACGTAAAATATACATTTATTTACCCTTTTCTATTAGTAAAATTGAATAGAATTTTAGAAGTACACTATATGCATATATGTGGCCAGTAACACCTTTCAGTGAATTAATTAATGAATTATTAATAACTTTTTATATAACATTATCGAACCCCTATATCTTATGTAACCAGAGAAAGTTCCGTATCGAACATTTATTTAACATCTTTCGCTTACAAGCATATTCGATTACATTGCATTTGGTCTTGTTCGTTTATGACATGATTTTACTTTTAGAACTTAAGCAAAGGTAAGACAGGACTTAATCATAGACAACCAGCAAGTTTTTGTCAAAATATATTGTATGTTTGTCGTGTAATTTACAGTTACCTACTGATACCTTACCAGCGTGAACTGTAATGACATCACGAAATAAGAAAGAAACATACTTGTAGCAACGTAAGTAAGGAAAATGCTTACCATATGTCATAATGAACTTTCCAAACTTGTTTCTGTCGAGTTTTGTAAGCTTTTTTTCTTGTTCCTGTTGTTCTTGCAGTTTTCTTTCCTCCTCATCCTCGTCTTTGCCCTCTTCATTTTCTTCACCTTCCTCTTCCCCGCTTTCTGATTTAGGTTTCTCAACAACTTTCGGGGGAGGAGTCTTCTCTCTGACTGCCAACCCTTCGTCTTCTCCCGTCATCCTCGGGTCGATGTAGACGGAAGCACTTCCGCTCAGTATCACATAGAAGCTTCAAGGTAATCGAGAGTAATTATGTAAATTGACAAGTATTCTTCGATTATGATATAAAACGATTTACATGCATCATTTTGTTAATTTGAATTCTTGACTCTTTTTATATGAATTAGCATATGTATATAAACCCTGTCCACAATACATTGCATTATGATTAGAAGGAATAAAACATAAGCTATATACTTATGTTGACATCGGCAAAACATACATGTTTGTTCGGTTCAGAAGCACTTTGTGTGCAACTACTATAATAGAACGTCAATTTAGCCATTTAACGTCAAACATAGTTTAAACACTACAATTTAAAGTGTTTGATTATATAAATACATGGCCACGGCATCCTAGATAGAACCAGCTGCAGGTGTCATTGTGACTTTACTGTAAATTCAGACCATTTCATCAAGTGAAACTGTTTAAAAAACAGTTATCAGGAAACATAATGAAGGAAATCCAAAGCATTTGAATATTTTGCTTGTAGAATTAAATATTTTAGTAGTGTAAACTTCATCATAAAATAAATTTCCTTTTAGAAGCTACATCTATATGATGATGTTTGCAATCATGGAATCGTATTCAAAAATCCTTCATATAGTATGTATTATGTTCTGTCTATACCTAATGATTACCTAGAGTTTAACACTGTCAAAGATTAAAGAATGTAGATTTTAATTATATTTGATTGAGTGAATCGAGTATTTTAACCATGTCATTTTCTTATTTTGTAACCTTAGCATACATGGGTGTTAAAACACACATAACAATCGGTACACATTTAATAAATGCAATAAACAAATTAGAATCACCTTGTAGAATGTCCTTTCAAAACATAAGTACTTAATTTCTCCAAAAACATCGGTTAGTCCTTCAAACCACCAAATTATAATTTGGATTTACATTTATATGTATAAGTAATTAAATCAACCTCGTTACATGTACTGAGATTAAGCTTTGTACATACAATTTCACGTGGGGTGAAATAATATAATGCGTGTTTATTTCCAGTATGAGAAGCTTCCTTTAATTGCATGTAATCGTGTAATTGTCTGTGGGACTAAATCAATTTGCCATAATGGCCAAAATAATACCAGTTTTCATTTACCTATATAATAATGACTATTCATAAGAATTGTCAGAATTGACGACCGATTTACCTCGTGACATCAATAATATCTTTGATTAAGTGTAATGAGGAATTATCAAAGGTTATGATATAGGGAAATTACTGATTTCAACAATAAAGCAGGGATCACTTTATTGGTAGGTAATCTGTTCTGTAACCAGACATAAAATTGGGCGTTATATTGAAAGTGGATGATATAAAGTGTATATTTGATTGCCCGATAGCTACATTTAACCGAATAACATGATATAAAGTGTATATTTGATTGCCCGATAGCTACATTAAACCGAATAACATGTCACTGTGGCTTAAGACTATCTGTCGTCAACACAAATTTATCTAACATTCAGGTTAAATCATATAAATAATCCACTCCCTTCTTTCTACTTTCACTTCCAAAGGGAAGACAGTAGAACATTATAGCTCTATATGTTCATATATTCTTATTGTTCTAAAAGTTATTCATTAAAAACTCATTGCAAAAATCCACCACATATATTAGTGTCGTTTTACGAATTTCTAATCTACGTTTTTTAATTTTAAAGATGATTTTGTTCATAGATTCCGATATTGTCTGATAGTTTGACATTAAGTTCATTCATCATGAATTGATCAAATGTATGTGTTGAATTTTGTTCAATTGCCTCAGATGTATCGAATAATGAAAACTATCACTAGAAAAAAGTAAACCTTTATTTATAAAACAATATATTTACTGAGGTCAAATGTCTAGGTCATTTGCAAAATAGTCTTGAGGAAAACCAACGGTAATAGAATCAAAATGATAACGCCTTCATAATTACCCTTCAGCTGGAAATTGTGTAAAATACAGAATATACATTTAATTCAGCTGTGTTGGTTTGTTAGCAACTGCAAACAACATCATATCTGACCCCCTATATTTTTAACATTCTCATGGGGGTTACGATAACCGTTACGCAATGTCCATAGGAGAGAAAACCCAGATAACGTAGAGTGCACGTCCCCATGTCTTGGTTCGCGGGAGGGGTCTGTTGTATAAGGGGTTGTATGTGTACGATAAGATGTGAAGTAGCGTGCTATTGATTACCACATGCTATACTTTATTAACATAGGAATCATGTTGGCTTTAGAATGATCGGAAGTGACCTTTCCTGTCACCATGTTACAGCCGGGAGTTTATCATCATTCCGATAACGGTCTCATAGCATTATAGCATTCCTCTGTGTTTGACCTGACCCCTATACAAAAACCCATACCTACTGTTTGTGTTAACCATTGATTAAGTTCAAAGGATCAAACGTAAGGTATCAAATCTGTGATAAAGACATACACAAATCCTGAGTTTCAGATAAGATGTAGGTTTCAATATTGTTAAAAATAAAGTTTTGTCATCATATTTGTAAAAAATAATACGAATATATATATATATTAATGATATATATCGTATTCATTAGATAAAAAACATATTTGGTAAATTATTATCTATTACACCATATTTTAAATGCATCAAATAAAAACATTTAGAATCTAGAATACTGAATTCATAATATACAATCATATTGTATAGTTCAAAAGTAGTTAATTGCATCATAATAGAAAACGTGAAATACGTGATTTAGTCACATGTCAAACAAACCATTACAAACAATACCTATAAATGAAAACAATCAAAACATAAAAAAGACAAAACAAAAAAGCTTCTGCTGGTGTTCATTGCATGACGTGAAGACATCAAAAGCGTATCGGCGTGTGAGAAAAAACATGTCTAGCTCCAACAACACAGTTTAGTCTCAAACTGAATATCAAATGTAATCACATTCCCTCAAAAACTAACAAACAAAAGAAAATACATGTATCACCAATGACATACTATTACATTTTGTGTAAAGATAGGTGCAATGCTGAAAACACATTTAAAACAATTCAACTCGACCCATACATACCTGGGATCCACATCGGCCGTAGACTCCCTGTATGACGAATTCAGACAATAAAGTTCACATATATGTTTCACACATGCATTTATAGCTCCAAACCTCAAAGTAGATTTTTTAGTGTCGCAAACGTTTTGTCAGACCAGGTAAAATTCTAAATTGAATTGTGAGAGTGTCTGAGATACATCAAGAATGATATATTTTGTTTAATGTCTTCCAAATGCGTCTGTATTCTTATAGAACCAGTCACATGGAGTGCTAAGCACATTCTTAATCTATAGGTAAATATTTGCAGCACGAAGGTTAAACTCCGGTTCAACAATCAGACGGTTAAACCCTGCCGTTCTAAGCATTACATACCGATATCCCTATCGGGTTTTTTTTACATTTATCAATGGGATCCGCAAGAGCAGCAACAACAAAGCTTTTATATCATTTCAAAATCACTTTCAAAGTCACTAAAACACTCAAGCCTCGTGCACATGAGATTTCCAATAATATACAACATTTCGTGGCATCCAATGGACAATTTATCTAAAGTACGTGGAAATACGGGATTTAAAATTGTAAAGATACTCCGGGATATCAAATGAAATTCGTGTTGCCGCCTGTGAAAAACATATTGTCAAGTATTTAGCATATATTTTTAAAGCTCTTATCTTGTGCCTACGTTTCTTCAACCGGTAATGTTATTTAAGCTTATAATGACGTTCTAGGTTATAATCATAAAATATTTATCGTCAAAATACATACCTGATATTTCTCACCTGTGATGAGTTTGTAATTATACCAATGTATGATTTATATATATCAACAGATAAAACTCCTATCACCCATAATACCAACAGGATGGTGTTAACGTTTACTTGCGCCGGAGTGTACACCGGTCTCTATAATTAACTGGTACCTGAGCCCCCTACAACGGAATCAGTGACAATAACGCCACCCTTATCTGTCAGATCATTACTGTACAAACCTAGACGAAATCGTAACGGTTGTTTTCTATCGAGGGCAATCAACTGTGTCAGTATAGAAGAACGAGTTAAGAAGTAATCAGAGACAACTGTAACGACAACAGTGAGTCTGTATATAGATATAAGGTATTTAAAGGAAGGTTTTATACCACTTTTCCATACGAGTCTCAGTCGTAATGTTAACGCAGTTAACCATATATAAACCGTCTCTTGAAAAAGACGTCTTTTTCCCATTACAGTTACAAATATATAACGAGCAACCGTAGTTTTCTTTTCTGTTCAATATGTTCTCATAATCAATTTCTCAAACATAAGTGTACCATGGTCTAGTTTCAGATATCCCGAATATTTCGCAATTTCAGGTGGAAAAAAAACTATTTTAACTGAAATAAATGAGCCTTAACTTTTGCTATTTTCAAAGTTGATTATCTACCAAAAAGACTCTACCTCTAACAGTTTACAATATTGGTTCTTAAGGAGTTATATATTTCAGTGTAATTTAAATAACCTAAAATCTTTGATGATATTTACTTCAAAACTTTTCGCTGTTGCCTCAAAGAAAGAAAACCACATTTTTTGATCACTATATTCTGTTAACAAATACATAATATCTAATCCTTGATAAGACCATGTAAATAGAAACCTCTTCTCAAAGAACGGCAATTCTATTGGACCATTCATATTCAACATTTGTTATATTTGTTTGTTATATTTACCTCTTTGCAGATAAGTATATTTTGAAGAATGCCCCACGATAAATTACAACATGAAGCCTTTTTGTTTTCTCTTTTCGTTTGAAGATATCAGATCAGAAAACTATTGAGTGCTTAGGCCTAACACTTATATATGGCTATAAGATAATAATTGCAAAACGAAAAAAAAAACTGAAAGAGCTCAAAAACGAAGTCGTAATGTTTAGTACAATATCATTCCAATAATTTATGAATGTTTAAATAAATTCAATAAATGAATGACACACGCTTTTCCAAATAACCAAATAACGTAAAAAAAAATACCATGAGTGTTTCGACATCAGAAGCGACAGTTTATGAAGTGAATGTGAATATGAGACACCTGTATAATGTCGTAACGTTGTCGACTAGCAAACAAAAATACGAATTGCCTCTGTTGTGTGGTTTTTGTAAAGTCACGGATCACACGTTTTTCTTACTGAAGACGTACACAGAACCTAATGAGTTTCGTTGTTGTGCTTCTATTGGAAAGTTATTCATGCGAATCATTTTCGCCTTAAGATTAATTTATCAGTCTGACAGACAGACATACGTATTATCATATATATACACAAAATATATTTAAAGGTCAACTGAAAATTGATCAAATTCGATTAGTTTTACATTTTTATATCAAAATAAAAAAATAAAAAATGTAATACTGATTCTTTAGTGCAATAAAAATGTCTTTACTAGGTAATCGGTGATTTTATATGTCTTACATCCTGACGATTTGAATCGGGTTGTATGGAGAGTTAGATATGACAAAAATACACAATATATTTTCGAATATGTGCCTACATGGTGGTGAAGATAGTACATTTAGGTTTCAATCAAATCAAGGTATAAAACATACATTATTGATATGTTAATACATGTTGATTAAGCACACATATGAACAAAAATGTTTATCTTCACTCCAGCTTATAAAGTAATTATTAGTTTGCATATCAACATCATCCATAATGAAATAAAACAGTTAAACATAAAGCTCGTTAAATGAGATAACATACAGTCGGCGGTGGAGCATCTTTAACAAAATAACACACATCCTAAATATATGAATTACATGATATACAAAGATACTGATGATCATTGAATGATGCATCATCGACTATTTCATAGAAGTCTAATCAATGTTTAGTTGGACGTGCGATATCCAGAGTGTTGTTAGTGAAGCAAATAACTTAAGCATCCAAAAATTGTTGCCATCATTATTGAACACAACCCTGAAAACATTTCAGATTCATGACAGTATATCTATGTAAGACTCAGTAGAGCAGTTGATTGAAGCAAAAACATGTTAGCAGCTGCTAAGAAAATGTTCGTTATGTTATTCATTTTCATAATGGAAGACAACATTCATTCGCCAAACTGAAAGAATTTTGATATTGGATTTTAATGTCCGATGGCCATCTATTCAAATTGTTAGCGTGTGGCCATGTACATAGCGACATACAACTAATAAAGCGTAAGAACGTTGAAAGCATTATTTTCGCTTCACACGTACACGATCATAGATACATACCATTCGTCATCAACTTCGCAACTAGGCAATAAAGTAGAAAACACCTTACATATACGTGTGTGTTCTGTACTCTTAATATTGCTTTAACCATCTATCTCTGATTCACCTGTTTTACTATACAAAGTGGAATGACATAAAATTCAGCTGATATGTACCATTGTAGTTCAAAGGGGTTGGCAATAATGTTTTTACGATTCATCTTTTCTATTTAGGAATAAATGATATTTCGGGACCATGTACGACATCTAATAAAATATTATGTGACGACACATTGCAAAACCTTGACCAGATGATGGATACCTGTATCCCTTCATTCATTGTTTTACTATGACTATATTGTCAACCATTATTGACCACGCAACAATGTACCAACATAAATTATATTTCCTATAATGTTTATGTTTGCAAAAACCTGTTTATAATCATTTACTCACATGGAAAATATCATAAATAATAAAAAAATATCCTACAAAGATCAGGATAATTAGTTTTACCTGACGTTTTCCTCGGAAGCAATTTTCATTTTGGTAGAATCCTTGTATTCCTTGCGTTTATTCCTTTGTATCTATGAATTCTTTGAATCGCGTTCATGTTTGTTAAGTAAGGTTTCTTAGTTTTTTTTTTTAATCCTGACAAAACCAGGTCAAACCTGCATTTAACCTTGGGAAAAGTTTAATCTCTATGCACCTATGTACTGAAATAATTATTACCTTTCAATCAAAATTCCTTATTTTATAATGTATGAACATGTATATAACTAATAATTCATGTAATTTGTGAAAAATGTAGATTTCGATGTTAATAAATATTGCTTCTAGACTAGACAGATTCTGCTAAATTAAGAAATATTGCTAGTTTTAAATTATTACTTATTGTATCGAAGTTACAATCTGCATATCTGGCACACTGTACTATTTTAAATAGATAACGATTTGATGTGCAAAAACTATCCTAAGAAGTTCGTGAATCTCACGTGTTTACAGATTACGCTGTCTTTCTGAATCTCACATGTTTACAGATTACGCTGTCTTTCTGAATCTCACATGTTTACAGATTACGCTGTCTTTCTGAATCTCACATGTTTACAGATTACGCTGTCTTTCTGAATCTCACATGTTTACAGATTACGCTGTCTTTCTGAATCTCACATGTTTACAGATTACGCTGTCTTTCTGAATCTCACATGTTTACAGATTACGCTGTCTTTCTGAATCTCACATGTTTACAGATTTCGTTGTCTTTCTGAATCTCACATGTTTACAGATTACGCTGTCTTTCTGAATCTCACATGTTTACAGATTACGCTGTCTTTCATTGACATGTGTTTATCTTATATGCTTTATTAAGCATTTAAAATATCGCATGTGTCAGCAAGTATAATAGGAATTATATCAATGATATATGTCTATTACCTTAGCATGTGAGCGACAAAAAATATGTTATATAATATTGAACAATGTTTGTTGGATATATTCAGTAAATAAGTTCTTACCTTTATATCATTATTACTAACCCTCGTTCTTCAGAATTCGTTTTTCGTGGCGTGTACAAGGTAGTTCGGAACAAAATGAATGTCACTTAGACATAAAGTAGGTAGCCTATACAAATCTTTCAAAGGATTTCCCTACAATACAACTCTTCATATATTCACCTACAGACGAACATATTTATACTTTCAATGCATGGCCACGAGAACGATCGGGTCTTTAAAACGTCACTGACAAATACCAATGATTTGTGGTTTTCTTGGTACCCCCTTTTACTTCATTAAGAATCTCTGTATGCCGTATGTGTTGTAGAGATTGATAGAGAAATACTACGGTTATCAAATATACCATATTGTCAAGATTTAAAACAAAGTTATATGTTAATTTCTGATAGAAATGAAATAAACGATATTAATGACGTTGGGAAATTTCTATTGAATGTTACAATTGATCTAAGTTCGTTACCAGATAAGTCATTTGTATGAGTGTCAATTGTTTGGAAAAATGCGTTGTAATCTAAAGAAGGTCAGAGCAATGCGAATGAGCCGCGTTTAACAATTTATATTAACTGAGAGATGGAATATTAACTTTTGCTTGACATGATAAGGTCTGTGATCAATTACCTCGAATCTTTCGACTTACTGACATGTAATAGTGATCATGGTTTCAAATCATTGCAAGTATTATTGTATTCATGCTTGACTATTCTATTTGCATTGATTATGTATTTTAACATAAATACGACTTATATGTAAAAAAAAGATTTATTATACAACTAAACACTAAATTTAATAGCATAATTAATTCGACTTAGTTTTGAAATAAATGAATTATACCGGTCTTTACTCCTGTATGATACGTTTTGTGTCAGTGTTTACTCAAACGTAATAATACACGAAGTATGTTCGATTATAATCACTCTTCTTTAAAAGGACTTAGACGTCATACAGTGTGACTTACACGCAGTGCCTAAATATATTGGATCAACATTTGCAGGATTATTTGAAGTAGCAATTACAGAAATGGTTTTACAGAATCTAGTAGATAACATTCACATTTTGCTTATTAGTACAAGTGTTTATAATTTCTAAAGGTCGAAGTTCACTCCTTATTAAAACATAATGACTTAAGACTACGTTAACTATAAGACTTCACATATTGTTTGCATAGTGTGAGTATGTACTGATTTTCAAATTTTAAATTATGTGTACATAAAATGCTGACGTCATCGAACTTTGGGTTACGGGTAAACTATCAACCCTTATTTGTTTGAGCCTGATAATAACGAAAACGTTGATGTAGATGTATGTTCGGTAAAACGATTTAAACTCGATATGTTAACAAAAACTGTAATCAAATAACAAATAAACCCAGGGTGTTTTATAATCAATTATATATGTGTAGACGTTATTTAGCATATCTGCATTTAACGTCTTAAAGGTTGTAATTTAAATAAATTCGATCAAGGTAAAAAACGTCAAACTCATTATGGGATAGGTTCCTCTTTCAGAGGATAAAATCTTATTTGTTTACATCGGTAGACGCTAAATCTGAAGAAAATGTGGGAAAGAGAATGATGAATAAAAACTGGTTAATTTTTCGAACAGAATATATCAAAGACTGGATTCAGCCGAACAAAAACATTTTAAATGTCTAGCTATTTAGATTATATCGCTGGTATTTGTCAATATAAATAGGATAAAATTCCAATCGTCCATACGATATGTTGTCATTCAATGATCTTAGCTTTGGGTTTACAATGATGACCACACAGGAATTTTGCATATTATTGTTATTCTAAAGGTTCAGATACACTTGTACATATTTTTAATAAGTAATAATTAGTTATATTTATATAGACATAATTGTGTACGGATGTTAAGCGCGTATGACTTTAAGTATGATATAGTAATCACATAGATTCATTACAGTATCTCTAACACTAATGTACTACCATCGCTACTCTAGAAATTGCCATCACTGTCTTAATATCCACCCCTGAACTATGTCGTAGCAAACATGAAGTCTAATTATATGCAATAACGATGTTATCTGCAAAGGAAAACTATATATGCATGCAATTGGTCAGTTGTGTTCTCACCTGCCTTCAGTTTTACTAGAACATAATCAAATGGTGGATATAACGAAAATGATAGTAACCCCTGAAGTATCGAGGACGATGACATACGCGAGAAATAAAATGACTTATCATTCCCGAACCTTAGTCTTATATTCCTAGTAGATACAAATGGTTGCCATGAAACTATCTGTGCTGGTGTCAATGATGGCTAGGTCTTTTATACCACAACCTAGACATTAATAATTTTTCAGTAGATTTGCACAGATATATTTTCTGATCGTTTATTCCTTTTGGATAAGCACGTCGTTGTCCTCATTTGTGTAAATTTATCAAATGTTCATGTTCAAACAAATGTGGGATGGTTTCCTTGTACAATTACAAATTAACTATTTCCACCCCAAGAACCCACATTACCTGACCTGTACATACTATTTTTCTTCCTGTAATGTGAGAATCATTCAGCTGTAATAACACTTCTCAATAGTAATTAAACAATCTTTATAAGATTTCCAACCCATTTAAAATTTACATTGAATTGTGTTATCTTGTTATCATGTGAAGTGTCTTGCTGATATGAAAGTGTTCAGTTGTATAAATTTGTATTTAAATCCAAACAATTGTCTGCATCAACTTCGCCGCGGCATATTTTAACAAGGTTCGAATTAACACTGACGCGAGTTTGATTTTAATGTTATATAGAAACTTGTTCGTCGAATCTGGCGTATTAACTTATCATGTAAGGAGATTTACGTATGCACATTCACACACTTGCAAATTTGGTATGCAATCTAAGCTATTGTCCTTGCACTTCTTACGCAATACATTCGACGTTGAATCAACTTCATATGTCATTGATAATAAGATTTCGCCCACGTATCTGCATACGATTTATAACATCGTGGACTTTTATTTATGAATCTTCAGCGGTTTTCGAAATTTCAAATTATATGAAACATTTCAGTTTTATTTGATTTTGTCATATTTTTGCAATATCATAGTTAAATGCCAATACAAATAATGTGATAATATAAGTATACACATCAAAAAATGACGCTTTCATCAAAGTCGTTGTTTCTTAATTGACCCATATGATATATGCAAATAGGAATAAAAATATGTTTCCATATATATATATATATTAAATATCTATAGTCACACTCTAAGTCTATTTTCCAAATATTGAAATACAAGGTTTTGCGTGCATAAGAAAGAAAATCTGTATATAAGATATGTCCTACTTAAGATCACCATTAAAGCTCTCCTACTTACCTGTCACCTTTCTCCCCCTGCCGTATAATGATTTCGTCCCTCTCGCATGCCTGATAGGTACAGTTCTTCATAATGTCTTGTAATACACCTACAAAAGCATATAACAATATTTAAACTAACGATTAGGCAAATGGTTTATTGACTAAAATATCTCTGCCTACACTCCCAACAATAGATGCCTCGCGACATTTAGGTCTATTGACTTTCACCGGTATTTAAATCCCGTCCACGTAATTCCCAACGTGATATATTTTGATTGTTTACCTCAATAGAGACTTTAAAACCCGCTGTTGATATGACAGGAGTTATCTCCCATAAATTCAAATAGCGGTGCTATCATTTACGGCTAGAACTAGTCTGTAATGGTGCTTTAACATTGCGTTAACGGTTTGGCATTTACATTTGATACAAAAACACAACGAAACTGTTTTGTAGAACATAAGCGGAATCGCCTATTAATTGTAAAGGTAAGCATAGCTGTTGGTTTGAGCAAATAGAAGCTACCATCATAAATGTTTTCCACTTTATAGAACAATAGGAACCCGTGATCGCCATCAATCGCAATTAGCAAAACATCGATACTTCTCATATAAAACTAGTTCAATGTAGAAGTGCTTGTTTGATGTCTACAATAATGCATTTTATTGCTTTTCATTAAAATGAGTAGCTGTAGTTTTATATAAATTTATCAATTGCCATATATTTACTGAGAAATATTAAACATTAATCATCCAGTTGCGAATCAATTCAATCAATTGTAGAGTGAATCAATTAAACAATTGAATGAAATGTTCCATGGTATACTGACCTTCGGAATCGCTAGTTTGTATATTTTCATTAAAAATCTATCAAGAACTGTTAGACTTATTGAGAAGAGTTATAATGTACGAATTGCTATCCATATATTTGCATGTCAAGGTAAAAAAGGACTCAATGCGTATAGTCAAATCATGCTAGTAGTATCTGCTATAGATACAAGTAAATATGATAGCATACATTTGAAGTATTTGGTAACGGAACATGTTTCGAAGCTGCTGCATTATTACTCCTGAATATTTGTTCGCATATTGTTTTGCCTGATGTTTTAAATGATTTGTGGGCGTATACGATATCACTAATTACTTCATAATAATCATACATGTATTTGACAGCCACTAAAAACCCACTAATCATACTAAACTCCATGTCAATCAACAGATTCCTTCTACTACATTTAAATAACATACAAAGGGAGATAATCATGATACGAGATATGCAAAACTCTCCGTACGTGCTAACTGTAGTACGGATTGACACTATGATTGATCTCCCTTTGCCTATCATGTATTGCATATTTAGTTCGGATATATCAACTTCGATCGGTTTGATGGTTTGAAATAAACATACGTATCTAATAATGAAAATCCAGAAAAATATTACCTTTTGGGAAATTTGAAAGGCCTTGAAAATTGTTTATTTGTTTTTACACATGAAGCTGGTGTACATGATAAAATTGGTCATCCGGACTTTAACACAGTAAGAGTACTTTTCAATGTATAGTCACCAAACGTTGTTTTTATCAGTAATTTTTTTTTAAATATGTTATCACACATGTTTAAATTATGTGTATATTTACTTTCTGAATATCATTTTGTTTTTATTTCTCCTGACAATTGTTATGAGATGTTTTAGTTTCACAACAGTTTCTTAGATTTTCATTTGGTAACATCGGTAATAACCGAAAATAGTTAGAAAAAAATTAATTACAAAAACATAAAACCAAAGTCGTTGAAATATTTCAATGATTTTTTTTTTGGACAGCACTAGCTCGATTGTGTTTGGATAAAACAAAATAAAATCAATGAACTATATAATTATCATCTGAATTTCCATTTCATGCTGTGGATAAGATGATTGGTGCCACTTCTTTTAAGCCCAGTTTTAATATGTATCTATGATAACCGCTGGAATTAAGCTTTGTAATAGCATTTCTCACTTGTTTTATGGCTTATTATGTATTTTATAGCAAGATGTTTTGATAACAGTAACTCGTATGTAACTGAGTACATGTTTAATTATGAATTGTGCTATTAAATAGCATTTAAATTGAATGGAATTGGTTTTCCGTTCAACTCTGCGGGTAATTTATTTGACATTATAGCTACCTGTATATTGTGTATTACTGATACAATTTAGTATGATGACGCAACTAATAAGTAATATATACATAAAGCTCTCCCAACCTTTGTCCTTCGCCTATTTACATTTTCAAAAATAAGTAATACTGGAGCCAGTATATATTCAATCGGATACATCCATGATTGCTTACAGATTGTTAATTGTGAACGTGTGGCTTTTGTCATTATCCTGGGAGAATATATTCATTTCTAAGATTGATTACTGGGTCTTACACTGGTGGTACGTTTAAGATATGTTGCTGAAATACTAATTATTGTCTTCTTTTTCAGCAATAACATTTGAAGACATATTTACAAAGAATATATTTCTTTACCGAACAATGGAGCCTATTGTTAAATAAGAACCGCGACCGTTGCATTTGGCCACGAGCTGTGGGAAAACGTGTACCTGCAATAACAATTCTATAAAGGTTGAATGTCGTGTCAGTTTTAGACACCTCGTTGAAAATTTTAATTTAATGAAATTCTATAAATCCAATTGAACTGTATCAAGTCAGGGTGATTGCATTCTGCGACACCTACTTCACAAACATTGTGGGATCTCATAACTATGACATGTAAACCATATATTTACAAAGCGTGCGTATTGTGTTGACCAGACAATGAAATCATAGGCGTGGCTAATGTATTCCGGTACCGTATTTGTTCTTATAACGATTTTGAGTACTAAAGTAAGATAATTTAAAAAATAACATTATCATATTATGTTTCCTTAGTTACTTTGGTATTGATAAAATATGTAATGTATTATATTCCGGTGATTAGTGAAATTATCCATAATGATATCATGATATCTATAATTTTCTAATTTGCAGTATATTTTTATTGTTATCAAAGATAAGAGTAATGTTATAATATTCTTATCCATTGATTGCGTCAAAATTGCAAAATATGTTGATGCTAGTGATTAGTTTCGTCTTGAATAGGAAGGTTCTTGCTTAGATAATTTCTGAATTGCAATTAACTCAAATTATGTACCAAGTTTGGACGCTGCTTTATTTTCTCTTCTCTTGTCACATGAAAACACGGGTTGTTAATTATAGTTTGTACGGTATTGTTACATATCGATGAATATCTAACTTTACTAATCACTCGAGCCTCTCTATTATACAGTCTATGAGTACTATGGTTATCGGCCTTAGCAGGTCTTTATCAGTCGTTGTACAGTATAAAAACACAATGTAGCTATCTGCTGACATCTCGTCTGTCTGTGACGGTGATTAATGGACTTGGGTACTCTACTGTGTATTCAATATCTTATAGGTAATGAGTTACATTTTACCCATTTAAATAGAACGGTGTCTCCGATATCTATGCAAACACGCCGATATATATGTAAAGTGTTTTGACTTAATTAATCTGAACGTCCTTATTGCATGATGTACTCTCTGTTATTTAACCACTCTTTGTCACTGATATATGAAAAAAGAACATAGTAAAAAAAGTCGTATTTACACTATCTGAATCAGAATGGATTCAGCAAATTCGAAATCATATACTGATATATCTGTTAATTACTATCAACATGTCACTTATTAAAACCTGTACTCTGGAGTGCCTACTAGTCACTTCATTGATTTTGGTAAATTGTGTTTTAGACAAAGCCCTATATCAATAATTAAGTTTTAAAATGTAGTTAGTGCAAGTTATTCCATAAAACCTAATAATATGAAAGAAAGTGCGTTTTGTTATACCAAAGACCTTATCATTTGTATTACGTGAAAAAGGCAAAATGTCGAGTCCAATCCCACATAGTAAATCATTAATACATTCATCAGTTGATTGGCAAAATATTTGAAAAATACAAACCTCTGTCGAGATTCTGAAGCAGAAGACTGCGTTTCCGAAGCCATGGTAAGATGGCTTCGATTTCGACCTCTTTCCGTTTGTAGCTGGGTTTGGTGATGATTCCAATCACCTGATCCACGATAGCCGCCATCTTTAGTCCTTAGTCTTAGGCTCACTGATCACAATAGGTAAGTCCTTATAGCACCAGTACCATGTCCAAAGCCCATGGTAATACCATACAAGTGTCATCAGATTCTGCAAATACAAGCAAATTGCATTCAAGATTTACTCAATGGACATGTGATGTTATGGACAAAAATCATAAATGCGTATAAAAACAGCTCTATAGTAAGCTTATGAAGAGAATAATGACATTAATGATATTTCTATGATAAAAACGATATCGATAGTCCAAGTTAAAGAACTACGGGGAAAATGTTTAAATCTGTAGACTTTATATATTGCAAATAGTATTAGAGAAATTTTCTGTTTTATCCAGTACGACATACACGTCCAGTTGTAACATATGTTATCAAGTCACCGTAGCCGTAGTTGAACTCAAGGCCGTGTTGAGAAAGAAGAAAGATTTGAGTTAGATGCTGTAGTCTGAAGGTTTTTTTTCAAACAACAAAACCAACCCACACCAGGTATGTAGATATAGGAAATAAATAGTTACAATTGAGTCAATATACTGGCTCACCAAGACAATTCTTCATCAGCCGGCATCTGTATAAACTCTAACCAAGTCTTTCAAACAATGTGGAAACTGAATACGTTAACCATTTTAGTTTGCCGTAAAACGTATGTACTATCGCCACCATGAATTGCTCGTAATTTATACGGATCGACTTTTTCCAAATACATCAATAGCATCAATAGCGTCGTCTAACAATATATATCACAGAATATGTTCAGAAGCCTTTGATGATTAAAGCCAGGAATATCAACCTTCCAACACAATAATCTGGTTTAGGGTGAAGACAATGCAACAGAACAATAGTGCTTCATGACTAAGAACTGGTGGCAGAACAGCATCATATGAATGAAGATAAATTTACATAAGAATGGTAGATATATATGGTCGATATATGTGGAATCTCGAAATATAAAACAGCACATCTTAGTGACATTTTACCGCTGGTTCTGACCATATCTGTTCACATTTAGTGTGGTATCTTAAATCAATAGTCTCATAGTCACAAACCTACATATATATGTAGTTAAAAACAAATAATAGCAATTTTTACGCAGTTGATTAAAATAACTATCCCTTGCCTTCAATGTTATTTGAATCATAAATCGTAATCACCAAAGCCTTTGATTAATCTAATGCAGGATATGTAGAATAGATTCCGACCACGAATTCGTAGATACTACATTGTACTTAGACTGTAGCACAGTCTTCCTTCAAATGCATTTTATATGTCTTCCGTTTATACATTACAAGTAACCACATACTATTTAAGTAGCGTTCATCCCATTCAATTATAAAGTAAATTAAACCTATATTTTTAGATACATTGTGAAACATATACAAAAAAGGTTACCAAGCATTCATAATAAAAAAAACTAGTATCATTATGTATTATAATTTTTTTTAGATAGATATAATACCAACACCACTACTATACATTGAAACATATACAAAAATGGTTACCAAGCATTCATAATAAAAACAACTAGTATCATTATGTATTATATATATTTTTAGATATGTTGATACAAACACCACTACTATAAATTAAAAAGGTCATTAATATACAAAGTCAAAGATACATTGTTATCATAGATAATGTATACATTACCAATTATCTAGATACTAAAATCCATTTTCTGTAAGTCTATATTCAATCACATTTTTCCACGACGTCTACACACAAATTGAAATCAGTACATCAACTCCAGTTCCATATAATTATAATAGAAAGTTAAAGAACCATTTAGCAGTCCCTAAAGATCTCGGGTTTGTTGACCAGAAATCTTATATTCTAGTGTACATAGTATACCGAACTTGTGCTACTTGAAGTCTATATAGTGTTCGTGGGTGTTGAATTGCATGGAAGCACATCACCTCAAGTGCTCTTGTGGTATCGTCATACTAGTAAGTCAATATCAGAAAGAAATAGTAGTGTTAGGGAAAGTTAGTCCAGTAGTTAAAGGGATGAGGTCGTCGTAATAGGAGGTCAAATATACATATATACATGGTTAAGTAACATGTCGGATCTGTAAAGCGTTGAATATGTTTTCATCGAATATGGTATGTGTGATGATAATATATCACGCTAAATAAAGGTGACATAAAACTAAGTTTTGGTGATACAGACATCTTGTAAATATTTGAATGCAGTCGTAATACTGAAGTTATACATGACATGCATGGTTTGAAACCATCAAACATCAAGTTGATGGAACATGCTCCTTTAATATTCTTGTATATTCAAATACATGCATTATGCATATTAGGAAGTTTTCGTTAAAGGTATATATTTCTTTTTACATTTTGTTTTAAGATATGAAATAACGTCAGAAATAGACATCTTCATATCTTTTGTAGACCTCCTTAAATCAATCAGTCCATTTAGCATGTTCTGTAAACGAAACGTGATTATATTTAGCGTTAGAAGTTGACTTAGTAGATATCGTATATACATTGTATATAAGATAATGGCTTACCAAACAACGAAAACAACTTGGACTGTGCTTTATATAACAAATGATGTTAAAATCACACATTATAAACTTCTTATTATCATATAAATGTCTATGTTTATATCATGGGGTTTCGTAAGGATTTACTTGAGATATATCTTACTATCTATCAATAGCCAGGTTACGTTTGTTGCGGTGAAAAAAGGAAAACAATCTACTTGCGTTTTGTACCTTGGAATAATACACAACTTTTGGTCACGAACTAGTAACTTTAGGATGGAGGGCTCGCTCTATAATGACTTATGACAAATGTATATGATCTATACAGCTGCTTTAGCCTGAAATAATAAATAACTAAAACAGATTCCAAACGTCTAATGATTATCATACATGTACATTCAGTTGATAGTCATTACTTTAGTTTAAAGCGCCATCGATAATATCTTACCTAACAGATACAGGTTCAACTCAAGGGTCGTGGATTCAAAACTCGGGTCAATTATTCGCTACAATTGCACGATAATGCAGAAACCTGGGACGCCCTTAAAATTCAATCTTTGTTTTAGGATTTTGTTAGTATGTGGCTAAAGAGCATACTGGAAAGTCCCCAATGTCTTTATTGAATTCAAAGGGGAGTTTGTATACATTGTAATTTCTTAGCCGATTAAGAAGCTATTGCAGTTCATAAACTGTCTTTAAATAGCACTAGTATTTAAAGCGGATCGAATATATAGGCAACCTTATTACGTATATTGTAAGATATCTTATACGATAGTTGCACATATATAATTTTGAAATTTCTTAAACAAAAAATGTCAAAAGAATGGAATACTTTGTAAAATGTATAAGATTTATCTATCGCTGTATGACTAAAAATCTATAATTATGGATAAGTACATTTTGTGTAATTGACACTTCTAATACACTGCTGCGGTCAATGTATTCTAGAAAATTAATAACGTTAAAAGACTGTTCGTTTTACCCGTTATTCACTGATAATATGCACATAATAGGCTATCCATTTAAAATCAATTACAATGTAATTAAACCACCCCCTAACACAACTCAAGATTACCCTAAATCTGATGTAGGAATAGTTCATTCTGAATATTTAGGGATGGATAAGTTTATCCTTTCGGCAATGACGACTTGCATAATAACGTATTAGATAACATAGCTAAATCCATATCAGCACGGTATAATCAATTTCAATGTTACGACATATATTGTAGGTTGTACTTCGCTTGTCAGCATATGTAAATTTAAGGCTATTTTCAGCTGATTTTTGTTCACATCTGCTAGGAATGAAAACAAAATAATTTGTAATACTGCAATGTAATATACCAAAACGTATGACTTAGATAGTGGATATTGCAAACATCTTACCTTGTCATTTCAAACCCGTTCAATAAAATTGTGTATCATATGTCAACTGTGTTATCTAATAAATTGACAGCTTCTCAACATATCTCCCTTTACGGCCACTTTCTTATGTCCTTTCCCTATAGCACGACTATCAGTATCACTGTCTCTGACCTAATAAGGCTATTTTATAACCCTGAAACGTGTCTTCAAAACATCCTTTGACAAACAAATAGTTTTAGCCGACACTTGAGATTCTCTTGAACACACTCCGAATATAACACTTTTGAATTATCCACCACTTCACGGCAGCAAAAACAGTAGATCTTTAAACATTATTGACTAATTTGCTCCCATGGTCCTATCCTATAGTATTGTACGCGTAGGTAAGTTAGATTGTAGGTAAGTTGCCTTCCATAACTACAAAGATAATATCGGTCATCCTTCAGCTAAAATGACTTTACGGTTTAGAATTGTATAAATAACTGTTTCCAAATTAAAATCTGTATATGTCAACAGGTTACGGAAAATAACTCTTCATTTTAAGATATCCCGTGTTTACGACATTCGTCTTGCACGCATAGAACATCGCACCCACAATTGCTGTTCCATCAAAAGACCACTGGTTCGAGACATACACAGATAATCAAGCAATCAGCATTAGTCTATCTCCCTAGATCATGTATTGTAACGTAACATTTTACAATGTCCATATCGTTGTCAGGTCTGCAGTGACAGTATTATATAACACCTGTTCCCATGGCTTGGTTAACATGTGTGAAGTGTCTTACAGTTACCCGGGGTATGGTGTATAGCCTATATCTGTATTAGTCGTACAATTTACGGGAATCTAAAACAAGATAGACGGGTTTAAAACCAAAGGCAATAAACGCCCAATTGGTCTTTTTAAAAGTTATTGAGTACAATTTATGCTAAACTGACAAACATTTGATATCATTTTAAACATCACCTTTTAGCCTATGCCATTGAGCAATCAATATGACCGAGTTAAGTATTTAATTCCATCGAACCCTGGTCAAATATATCTTTTCACGTAATACACGTAACACACTAATCATAAGATATGTATCAGATTTCTCGGCTCGTATTTCTTATAATAAAAAAATATAACTCCTTCTTATTCATTTAAAGTCCATAGCACGCTAATCGTGGTATTGTATTGTAAGTATGATACATAAGCAATGCAATATCATAACCTACACGTATTTATTTCCGTCACAGAGCTTTCTAATTACAAAATCGATCAACCGTGGATAATAACACTAATCTGACTATCTTAGCCAATCTCATAAGTTGAATATTAATTGTATTTGACTACTCTTGTTCTCTTTAATACAACTTGTTTGATTTTGCTATGTATTTATAGATTTTTTTTTTATATCGCCACAGAAAAAAATCTTCCGTCCAATAGTCTGCTCCATCGCTTGATCTAAATTCGTAACATCGACAAGACAATTAGACTATACCTGTACTGAAAGTGAATAGAAAACAGTATTCTTTCATTAATGGAAAGATGGACAAAGTGCTTATATGGCCGAATATTTTCGGGACACGGATAATCAAAATATGATACGTGAAGCAATCAAGTAATAGCATACATATTTTCTAAACCAAAACTTGGCATTCCTAAATTAGACTCAATCTGTTTTCTATATTTATTGTCAACCAATCCAAGCATATAGAATCCATGATCACTTTTAATTAAAATAAAAGGTGTAAAACATTTACATGAGTTAAGAAATTGATGGGCAAATATCCAAGTAATATTTACTTACCGGGAATTGCACGACTGCGATGTGATACAATCCATAAAATATGCGTAATTCTTAATCATTTTTAAACAATGTTTTACGAATTATGCTAACTGTCCCTAACCAGCCCCGGGAATAGAACAACCTCTTTCGAACTGAAACTGCGTCTGATTTAATCGACATGTCGAGAAAATATTGAAAGAATAAATCAACAAAACTTATACTAATTATGTCCAGTGACTATATAAATACACACCTCTGTTTGTATAGTAAATCCATTTCAACGACGGCCTTTGTGGTCAACTCTGGCCGCACGAACACTGCACTTATGAGCGAAAGAATGGTCATTGTGGGTTCTGTACATATCCCAGTGTTTGTCTGTCATTTACTTAAGTATACAAACAATTTAAACATGTTATTGTGTCTTTGAGATTCCCTCTGAGTGAGTACATCAGACTCCATATTAAATGTGTAACTATTTATATAACTATCACATCAATTCGTTATAGAATGAAACATCCATGTGATGCCTTGTTAAACCCATTCGATTAAATATAGCCTATTAATATGTTATGATGTTTGACGAGTTACATGTATAAGGCACGTGTAAAATTTTGTATATTACGCTTTACATGTGGAATAGCATTTTATTCAAATTGTCATATTTGTTCACCAACTTGATTTTATAGAACGTAAAGAACTTTTAGTACGAAGAAGACTTGGATATATTTATTCAATACTTAGTCTATAAATACAAAATCGGAGTAATCATTTTAAATGCGCCGTGGTCAGCAAATTGGGAGGGACAGACATATGACACTGATCAAAATACCGTAATATCCTGCTATATTGTTGTACGTCAGGAAAAATTACATAGTCAAATTTCGATGCCCTTTTCTTTGTTTGATTAATTAACGTCCTATCAACAGCTATGGTCATGTGTGGACGGCCTCCCACGTATGCTGTGTGTTGTGTGTATGTTGTGCGAGGTGCGTGTTTTGGGAGACTGCGGTATGTTCATGTAATGTCTTCTTGTATAGTGGTACTGATGCCCTTTTTATAGTGCTATATCACTGAATTATGCCGCCGAAGACACAAAGCAACACACCCCACCTGGTCACATTATACTGACAACGGGCGAACCAGTCGTCCAACTCCCTGTATGCGGAGCACTAAGCAGGAAAATAAACTACCACTTTTATAGACTTTGGTGTGTCTAGGCCAGGAGACAGAGCACAGAGCCTTCCTCACAGGGGCGAACGCTCAACTCAAGACCAAAAGCGAGTCGATGCCAAGGGAGGCATTAGGAAGGATAAAGTCAGTTAGGAAGAAGAGAAAAAATAAGATCTAAATTTAGTCGCCTTTTACGATCATGCAATAGCGGTAGCAGGTACAATTCTAACGCCCTCACTGTAGGGAAGTCGATGCCCTTTTCATACGCTATCTGGAAAGTAATATGTAAAACAATTCAACAACGGTATACATCAGGTATGTATGCTATAACATCAAATTGATTCGTCATAACACTGTTTTGGTTAGTTGGTTTACATTAATGTCCGTTTTACAGCAATAATATGTAAGGAATATCGCTACGTATGCCATATATTGCGCGGTAATAAGCACGTTCGGGTATTGTGGACTGAGGTAGGTTCGTGTTATACTGTATGCATGTATAAAAATGGAATGTAACTTAAACGTGGAGAATTGGGCAATCGCAATATTAACGTAGAATCAAACGCATTACCTTTAGCAAACATCATTTGCTCTTTTTAATGTAAAATTGTTTCATTGGTCAATATTTATCGCACATGAATTGATTGTTGAAACGAATGCTTTTATTTGTTTTATAACAATGATACCACATGGTAATTGAATTATTTTAATTATAAAAGGAAACATATGTTTGTAATTATTATAAACAAGCATAATGGTTCAAAAGCGTACCGTATTCTTTCAAAGTATGAATACAAAAGTATTTTTAATTTTAATGTTGTGCATATAAAGCTATCCGGAAATGAGAACTCTCGGACAGACCGGACCTTTAAATAGTGATCATTCTGCAAACAACTGACTTGAAGGGACAGAATTAGATCGCTTGGTTGGCTATCAGTGTTCAGATACATTGTATATACTCCTAAGGTTATCATTGGGTCTCAGGACATGATAAAAACGAGATAGGATACATACATTAATATATCTTTGTGAATATATCGAAATATAATCTAGAGCTAGACTATGTCTAAGATTATAACGAATATGATAATATTTGAGATTTTATGGTGACAATGCATAAGTATTGAGGTTTTTTGCTTTAAATGGGAATGCGTGTACAAATGAATCATGCTTTCTTTTCTTATTCAAATCAGTATTCGTGGTATCAAATATATAATTTATATATATAACATGTATTCTAATCAGGTTTAAAATGGAAAACATAAAATAAATCGTCGGTATAGCCTTGCGTAGACATACCCGAAGTTATTTCATTTTTGCGAACAGTAAATTTTTTTTCAATATTGTACTACATGTAATTTAAATACTTTTATATTGGTTCAAATACATAACTAGAATATTTGAATCCACTAAATAGAAATTTTGATATCGCGTTGTAATAACACAAACCTATGACGTAATGTGACGGAGCTGTTAAGAGACGTTGGTAATTTTCATTGTACAATAACATGGTTCGTCAATTCATTGTATCATTACACATATATGTTAGGTGCTGCCCATTCCACATGTACGTTTAAACACAGTTAGAGTCCTTGTCGAACGACTCGAGTGAAATACGTCACTTCTAAGAGTGACGAGACGACATATCTAAACATTAAAATAAGTTTATTGATAAATATATCCAGGTTTATATAGGGTTGGTTCGAAACTACTTGTATATAAACTTGTTTGATAGATATCGTCTGTCAAAAACAAGTGACACCCATACCAACTACATGGTCAAAATCTTATGCAGTAATCCTTGTATCAAATATACGGTAATTTATTTTGACGGACAGCTTAAGGTATTGAATCAAATCGAATGATTGTTATATACAATGCACGATATGTCTTGAAGTCCTGTATATTTTTATCAGTTGTGATATACAGGACAAAGTTTCCCAGTGATATCGTATCCAGTTAATTGGCCACATGGTATAGATTTTTATTTCACTTAAGCCCAAAGATGTAATAAAATGACATGTGAAGCTCCCAAATTGCTAAGATAAATTGATTATTGAAGTCTTAAATCTGCGTTTAAGCCATTGCCTTGAAGGGCTCGTTTAGTGTTACAGTCTATACAGTCCGACTAGGTGAAAAGCCTGTGATATCGATAAAACAACTGAGGATGTATACATCTAAACAACATTATAAATAACTTCGATTTGGATTTTAAGTTAGATATTAATTGAGATTTATTAATCGGGAAATGGGAATCCGTTTGCTTAACCTACATATATGTATTATTTTACCGCTCTAATTCTGGAGATTAAAATATGTCACATGAAATTTGAATTAATCGACATTATAATATCGAAATTTTAATATTTTTACTGAATCAAGTCATCATTTGCATGCTTTAGTTTATCACATTACTTTCATTTTCTGAAAATAATATTTTAAGAAACAATTCAGTGATACAATGGGCATTCATATGATCACTAGAAATCACATCTATAATATCGATCATAACCACTACCACAGCAACATTCTAAACCATTAACACAGTATAAAGTCAGCCTATATAAAACAAGTACCAGTATAATAATTAATTCATTTAACAAGAACTTATGACTAAATATATACAATATATCTTACCATACCATAAAATCATATTGTTTATAGGGCATATATTAAAGTGAACAGTCGGGCAAGGATGGCTAAAGTCGGTAAAAATGGTGTGAATGTATCCAGTATAATTTCTTATGGAATAGAAAAATAAACTATCTCGTCAAAATCTGTCTGCGTACGTAGAAATTAATTTAAAGTATACGAATGCTAAAACGTCCTCCCGGCTGACTGTGTCCGTGGTTACATTTCCACGCAGCCTCGCTTTCAATGGTTTCAACTTTTCTTTACTTTAATGGTCAGAACTGGGAAACTAAGCAGAACCTGACCGTTGTATTAATATATGAGAACTTTTGGAAGGCCAATGAACGCATTTAGACTGGTTTTCTTTGCCCGACTATTCACTTTTAGTACAATTAGAGCAAACTTTGATACCATCCACTTCCGAGACAGGAGTAAGAAGAGAGACATTTACATACGTATACTCTCAGATTATGGCACAGGACCGAACTATGTTGTTTAAGTGATTGTTATAAACGTCCTAATAGCAGTCAGGTCATTTAAGGAAAAGGTCCCTGTATGCGATGTGTTGCGTGTGCTAATTAATGCTTGTGTTGTGGAAGGCGCCGGTATATTAGTGCTGTGTCTTTGTGATAGAGGAACTATTGTCCTTTTTTCATAGCGTTGTCCCCCTGAATGATGCCACAAAAGACATAGAACAAATACAAATAACGTTAACCTCACACTAACAAAACAGTTCTTGGCAAACTGATGACAACCTTGAACCATTCAATGTTTCCAGTTCCAGGGACATAATCATATATAATTTAACATGAGATCATCCATACACCACCGATTACCACAGCAAATACCCATCATAAGCGTACATGTCTTGATCAAAAGGCCTTTTACCCTAATACCCAAGTATAGGCAATCCTTAACAATGCTTAGGATTTAAACAATTGTCGATGATACCGTGCTTATCCAAACTACTCATTTAAGGCTTAATTAACAATCCTTCAGTAGTTTAAGGATTGGTTCATGATTGATTCTGCCCTTTTCATGCAATATTTTGTTTAAGGATTTAAACTTCTGAACAAACAGAGGTTAAGTCTCAAATATAAACTCAATGTATTTAATCAAACAGCACCTGCTGTTCTATTTCAAATCATTAATTGGGAATGGCGAGACAATGACATTGCCATTATTTAGTATTTGTATTGAAATCCACATGATTCGTTGCAACGGTAACATCAATAGGGGTTCTTTATTGTCCATATTTGAGGACGAAGTTTTATCCGAAAAAACATATTTCATGTGATTGCAAATATGTATTACATCTTTATACAATATACATATTAACATTTCAACAAAGAAAGATATGTATCGTAACGTCTAATATAACAGCATTGTATATTGATTAGGATATTCCAAACATAAGATAGGTAATGTAAATATATATACAGATACTGACATGACATATAAATCACTATTTATAATGACAAAGCTTAAAATTATCTCTAATCAGATAGTTTCTCTTAATTGGTTTACGGTGTACCTGCACGTGCAAAAACCATTATAGCACAATATGAAACTATATTGCACCATACTGTACTAGCTCTTTGATAATGTCAGCCAAACAGGTGGTTTAGTTGGTTTGTCTAATTTATTTAGGTCTACCAACCACCAGGATCATTTGAGGACGGTATACCGTATGTGTTGCGGTGTGTGCATGTTTTGGGAGGCTTTGGTATTCTTGTAGTGTCTCCTTATAATTAGTGGAACTGCTGAAGCATTCTGACGTAAAAAGCCAAACAGCTAGCTAGCCATCAGAATATACCATAACTCTCTGTATCAAATAAAATGTAAAAAATAAGCTATATTAGTGGGGTGAAGTTACGTAACAGTAAACCATGTCTAAATACTGACTGTTTAACATGATTTTAAATGACATTTCTAAAAAGAGAGACATATGCTAACCCCATACCAAAATACAAAAAATAACTTATACATATTTTAATCGTTTCGATACATACACTATTCTCGAAGTAAGCTGTTAAAGGAATCATTTTAAGACGGGGTCGAATAAAATCATCAGTAATAAAGCATATGGATGCATATACATATTTTCAAAGTTCGAGAAGAAACACTCGCACAATATAGTGGTTTAGTCCTGTATTTTAATATATATTTTTAACCATGCATGGTATTATTAGATTTGGTATTGTTTAATGTCTCTTTAATTACAACAATATCATATGCTTAATAAAGTTTCCTATTCTGAGTAAAAACAAAAAGAAGGAAAAAACGCTATGTCATGGAGCAACAATTAAGTTGAGATAATAGTAATGAGATGAGAAGATTATACATACCTTTTAAACAACACACAGTGGTCCGAACCATAGATAGTCATGTTATCGGAGATATCACAGTTGATTGTTTAAGTTAAGTGTTATATCCATTCACGGGAAATATACGACTCACAAAATACATTCCAACACAGTATGTTTTCTCAGTCAGTCATCATAGGTTGTTATGTAAAGCTTCTATACATTCCTATTCCTCCATGTAATGTTCACATTTTATTTCTCATAAGAATAAATATTCTTCCATGTTATGCATACGTTTTACATAAAGCACCTAACCTTCTTGACAGTTGTGGGCAGTGTGTATAGAGTGAGATAGTATTTGTGATTGGCTGTTTAAATCTACCCCATATGAACCTTTTGTTCGATGTTGTATTAAATAAGTAACTACGGGTATTAAAGACCAATACGGTATACAGTACGCATTAAGGGTGCCCACCCCGAAAAATATTTCATAAGACAACGCGAACTTATTTACCATTTAGAAAACTGCATTTTGTAGTAAACTTTGAGGCAAGGGTATTCAAATAAAATTCTTATAACATAAGATACATTGTAACGATTTAAATTTCATACTCGATTATAATGCCAAAAGAAAATTCATGATCAAATTAATTTAAGGAATAATTTTAATGTTTATTGTTCACTGGTGTGTAAACTGCATTTTTTGTACAGATATTTTAAATTAACAACCATTCCTTATATTTACATTTCGACCGACCATTTCATTACAAAGTAAGTGGTCAAATAAACTAAAACTCTATTTTTCAATGTGTTACGATTGTTGGAACAGCCGGTCAATTAATGGAATCCCGGAACAGCTGGCTTCAATTTGGCGGGAAATGTTGTCAAATTCAGAGAGTACACAAAATATAGTTCCACATTAACTCTATCTTTTTTATCACATTTATACAATATTTGTTAAATATTTTATTTGCTGATATATAATTTAAGATTTAGATTACAGTCATACATGCAGTATATTGAAGATTTTTCAAACAGATACAATAGGCCTAATCGACTGCGCATCCACACTACTTGCGGATGTCAGTGTTCCGGTGCGTGTATTCTTGCACAGCAACCACTGCGTTTACGCAAGTATAAACGATTTCGCAGTTGGTATGGTTATATAGAAAGAGAAAACGGAAATGTAAATATTTACACGTGAACACCATCCTTGAATTTAATTGTATGATACATATTGCTTAGGATACAGACGTTTATTCTTGAGATAATGTGAAATGTATGGATACAAATTATCGTCACATAACCCAATGGTTCTATCAAAGACTTTCAGCAGAATACTCCACAAGGTAAAACACAACATTTGGTTTTGTTTGATTTATTATAATAAAGTCCTCTTAACACCCAGGGTCATCCAAGGACGGCCTCCCATGTATGTGATGTCTTGCGTATGTGAAGTGGAGCCGAAGACACCAAGCAACATATCCCACCTGGTCACATAATATTGACAACGGGCGTAACAGTCGTCCTACCCTCAGAACCCAGAGCCTACTTCATAACAATATATCGACAACCGGCAACTAGTAACCCATTACAAAATGCTTGAAAAGGACTGATTAATACGGAGTCAAGAACAACCTGAGAAAGACAAGAAAACAGAAGTTGAGACCAAACATTCAAACTTTTATTGCGATTTATGACCATACAATGTGGAAAGGAGGCAATCTACACTAAAACTTCGATATAGAATTCATTACGGACCACGACTCTTTAAAGATCCCTGCCTTCTAGTAATTAACTATGTATATTGTACATTCTTTAGTAACTGCAGGCGTCCGCCCGGCTTATCCTTCCCTATACGGCTGGGTGCATTCAGTCAATATCTACTAGCTATTTGACCAAACAGATATAATATCGAATTAATTGATCCGTTGATCAGGTCTTACTTATCTCGAAGATTATGGGTATGATCGTGGCAGTTTTTAAATAGAATTTAAAGAAATATACAATACATGTCAATATTGATTTCTGAGTAATATTATTTTTTTCAGTTTCAAAATATTATGTTATTCCAAAAACCAAAACAAGACAGTAAAAAACTGTGCCCTCTCACAGGAGGGGATCCATTCGACACACCTCATTCATGAAGGAATTTACTGTATTCATCTTAATTTTTGAATTTTCAAATTCATGAATTGACAAACATTGTAAATGGCTGACGAGGGTGCCTCACCTAACCTATTGCTTTCCTCTTCATGTAGTAAGAGATAATGCTATATTTATTGATTCCTGCCAACTCAAACATACATGTACCCGAAATTTATGGAAATATAGAGAAAAAATACATCGTTTATGATTTTAAGAAACAGTTATATAAAGAACACTACTTTCATTTTCAAATATAACTTACAAACATTGTCCCATGCATGCATGCTTTCATGTGGCATCCTCATTTTTATTGCCAAACACAAATGACCTCACATAATTACCCTCTTCTTTACCATCATAACTATCATGATTGTGTCAGTGTTCCAGCAGCCATTAAAACATCTAATCGGAGCGCCCAATGACTAATGATTAGACCAGCATGCATGACCACTGATAAAGTAGCAACGTTAACATATGTATTGGAAACATTAATGGCTAATATGATGAGGGGAATAGCAAGCTAACTTTCTTCTTCATAACGTTTCCCTTGGTACCGGATCGCTTTTGGCCTTATGTTACAGGTGGAGTGTTAGAACTGTACTAGAACGAATATACGTACCCGGCCTACTATACCCATTATCTGTCCTTTGAGCTACAATATTACAGCTAGAATTGTACCTGCTGCCCTTTGCATGATATCGCAAAAAGCGACTATTTAGGATATCATCTGTTCTTTCTTTCTAAGAAACTCCGTTCTTCCTAACATCTCCCTTTTGACACCGTCTCACGTTGAGCGCTCGCCCTTGTGAGCCCTAGGCTCTGTCCCCTGGCCGAGACATACAAAAGTATATAAAAGAGGTAGTTTCTGCTCATGCTAAGCCGCAGCATACCGGGAGTGGGACGACTGGTTAGCCCTTTGTCAGAATAATGTGACCGGGTGGAGTTGCTTGGTGTCTTCGGCTGCATGCTTCAGTGATACAGTAATATAAAAAGGGTAAGAGTTCCACTATGCAAGAAGACACTGCACGAATATGCCGCTGTCTCCCAAATCACACACAACATACACGCTGCACACCGCAAACATGGGAGGCTGTCTTTACCTAAACCTGGCTGTTAATAGGAGGTAAATCAAACAAACAAACTTTATGTTGGGCGGTCGCCCCTTTAAGGAAGGCTCTGGGTTCTTTCCCTTGGCCGAGACACACCAAAGTCTATAAAAGTGGTAGTTTCTGCTCTTGCTTAAGCGCTCAGCATATCGGTAGTCACAAGGACGACTGGTTCGCCCGTTGTCAGTATCATGTGACCAGATGGGGTGTGTTGCTTGGTGTCATCGGCTGCATGCTGCAGTGATATAGCATTATAAAAAGGACAAGAGTTCCACTATGCAATAAATACTGCAGTCTCCCAAGGCATGCATTTCACACACGCAAGAAGCCTATACACATGAGGCCGTCATAAACTTAACCAAAGAAAACATGGCCCCGATTTAGTAGCATATGCCGTAAATGAAGGGACCAGAAAAATTGAAGCCATGATAACAAAGGATACTGTTCTGACATATGTATGCATTGTTGTATTATTGCTATTATTATAATGTGTATGTATGTCTATTAGTTACGGACAGTACATGTATCTGCTTAGATTGGTTGTTATGTCAAAAGGCCAAAATGAATGACAACACATACAGAAAGTTTTTAGTGTAATACTTTTTTTGAAACATCAGAGACATCGATTATTTATAAATGCATTATTCTGTGACTGTTAGTTTACGTAATGCATTGCCTTTAAAATACAAATGAAACTATATAAGTACATAATTTTTAAATCTAACATATTCCAGAAAATGATCTTTATAACGAGATTATCAGTAAACATTTTGTATCAAGTGAACATACTTGAATGGATTTGTTTTCATATTGAGTATACGTTTTCTAATTGAATGCTGTAACTTATTTTTTGTTACTTTAGTATTCATTTTATTTTATATGTAAAACAGAATGATTTTGACCTATAGTATTGGCTTGAAAGCTGAAATTGATCGAAGGCTGTAATTTATTTTGCGCTCTATGTTTTATGTCAAAACATTGTTCAATTGTGTTCAATTTTAAGTTCAGAAGTAATTCACACTTTCCTCTGTTATATTTACAGTACACACATTCAATGCTATAAAATTGCAACAATATAAAACCAGTATTTAAAAAAATTCAAACAACTTTGCAATTTTTATTTCACTTCATGATATTTTACAAAGAAAATACATATCAACGTTTACAACATCATAGCTAGCTTCAAGCGTGGCTTGATCAAACACAAAAACAAACAAATAGTTTTCATGAATTGAAAAAAAATGTATTCAAAAGCTCAAAACAAAGGAATAATAATGATAAATATGAGATCAACAATGACAAAGTGCGTTGTTGTATTTGCTGTAATCAGTGCACTTTTTCCTACTATCGCCAACAATACTTTCTATGGAATCAATACATGAGCTTGTCACAAAAATGTAAATAGTCAAAATACATTTGTTAATATTTTACTAATTCATAACTAAGTTTTCTATCCAGATCTTGCAGTTTGTAAAACGAGAAGCCTCCCGCTTTTAAGCTACATACTCGCTATAAATCCTCCATGAAGCTGATTACAGCAAATACCAAATACATTCATGAGCACAATGAATTCAGATCATTACCTTCAAAATTCTTGGAACAAATGAATGCTGGTGATTTGATCTTACTGACAGATAAAATGGCTACTTACATAAAGAATATATATAATGTTGTAAAGATATTAAGGACACCACACTATTACAATGTAACTTGTTGATCAGAATCAACTTATCAGAGGCCAGGAAATATTTGGGTCAAGAAGTCTTCAAAAAAATCAAAATAATTCGGAGAGAGTTAGGAAATCCTTGGAGGTCCTTTCATGGAAGAAAATTGAACTATTCAAAATATTTCAAAAATACATGTTATAATTTCCTTTTGTTTCTTTCCAATAAAAAACATGTTCATCTTATGCTGGTAATACCTGTATTTACATCAAGACATTTGAAAATGTTTGTGTTACTTCAAACATAACACTAAATTAAAAATGATACATTACAACTTCTTCTTGGAATCAACAAGTATCACAGTTATTTGACTGTAAGTATATTCATATTATTGCTCAAAAATCAAAACAAAACTTCGGTGGAAAGTCAAATTACCCCTAAAGTAAGCCAGGGTTATCTTCCTTCAATATAGGGTTATCTCCCTCAATACAGGGTTATCACCCCTCAGTAGATGTCACAGTTCCTTTGGGAGTACTGTGTGCAGACTGAATCACTAGTGCTCTCACTGTAGCCAGACAGTTTGTCTACACCAGAACCTGATGAAAGTAAATTACATAAAATGAAATTAAGTGTTAACTTTAACATACATATATTTTGTTCAATCAAAATCATAAATAGTTCACTGTAAGCATTATGGTTTGATGCATTTTGTTGTCCAGAATTAAATGTCAAATAGTATACAAACACAATCAAATATCCTTTGGAAAAATTATCTTCATAACATTTTATGAATGGATATAGCCAATAAGTATTTCAGGTGCATGTCAATTAATAAAGCCGTTCTCATAAATATATGAAAAAAATGGTAAATAAAATAAAACCACTGTTGGCAATTCTGTATGCAGTAAAAGAGAGAAAACCTTAATTACCTTCAATCAAGTTGTGTAGGTTACAGTAGTTGGTACCATAGTCTAGAATGGCATACCAGAGCTGTGATGTAGAGTATCCCTGTAATGTGAAGTATTTGCATGTACATATATACATTATTAATGGCAAACACAGGTAAATACTAGGGCTGGGACGATACAGTGATTGCACGATCGGAAACATATCACAATACCTCACCTATGATCCGATACATATCACAATGTTTCATTTATATAAATGGTATTGTCAAAGCAATGAACCACTTCAATGGGTGTGATTTAAAAAATTATTAAACATCAACTAAATTTAGCAGAGAGAGTCCTATATTGTCACAGATTAGAAATTCTTCTTTAAGAAAATATGTCTGTCCACAGTGTCAGGACATAGAGCACTCCTGGTAGTAGTTACTATATGTCACTCGCAGTGCTTGCGGTGAAATCAAATCGTCCCACTCATCCGTGTCAGTCATGCTTTTAAACACATTTCACACCAATTATGTATTCTCATATTTGATTGGCTAACCATGTTTACATTCACCACAAAACGACCAATCAAACACAACCTAACACAGTGCTTGTATTCCCGGAAATGAGACTCACAACTACTTTCACTTTCAGAATTTCGATCTTTCGGTGTATGTTTACAGTTATTCTAATTAAAAAAAAGAAGATAAGTTTAATGGATTTGGAAGTGTCAATATAGAATTGCTCTTTGTTTTTCACAACAATATAGCGGATCGATACCGTATCGTAATTTGCTTCTGTGAACCTATACTTGTATCGTGTTGAAGTGTACCGCGATTAACCGATGCATTGGTGTATCGTCCCTGCCCTTGTAAATACAATTATACATACATTTAGAAAGATATCAAAGTTCATTCTGTTTATTACATTTTCTGAAGACATTAATTTAACTGTGTTCCAAATTAGTTTAACTTGTATTAAATTACCAGAATACCACATGCAAGGACTAAGTTATTATTTCAATACAATATTGTCTGTAATGTCCTTTTTAACTTAATTAATTTCTAATTTTGAACTTATATGTTACAACAAAATAATGGCAGGAGTTAAAACACAAAAGTTCAGCTCAGGTGGATCCAGATGGAATGGGAACAGAAATGTATAATTTTTCCTGAAATCCCAGTTTGCGACTTTAAGCACTAGTCAGATGCCCACGACCAGTAATTCTACAGCTGGACTAGTGCTAATTGTAATGAACTAATCCGACTGGACTAGTGGCTCCCAACCTGATTAAAATCGGTAAATATTATATTTACAAGAACGGTGGTCAATTGCATTTTTCAACACATTTTGAGTGCATTAAGTTTGAGATTATTTCAGTCTGGATTCATCAATATATGAGAATTTGCATTCAGGAATGCATCCAGACTGCATGTAATTTGGGTCAAAATTGTAAACTGATCATGACTGAAGTGATGACGTAAAACGGCTGTATATTTAATTTAGACTAGTAATAAAATAGACAGACTATTAATAAAATTTTGGGGTTTACTAGTCCAAATGACCAGCAGCGAAAAAATTAACGTCACAGACTAAACTCCCTAGCTACCTTGATTTGGCATGTACCATCGGCGCCACTTTTGAAGTTAAATGTTAGATCATCTATGTAGTGCTTCTTCGGTGTCTCGTGTGTAGCAGTGATCTCTACTCCTGGTTCGTTTCCCTTCAGCTATAATAAACAATGTGATGTAATTAAACAGAATTATTATTAAATCAGCTTGACAATACGAAATATTAAATCAGCATCAAACATGTTGATAACCTTTATTATTTGTGGTAGACATTATTAAAGATGCTCCACCACCTACAGAGCATAAATGATACCCATCATTTGAACAATAATTGATGTTTAATCGTGTATATATATATATGTCTAATCAACACAAAAAATAATTTGAAAATCTGTAATTTATTTTGCTTTCGGTGCATGAGCAATCGGTACTACATTCCATCAAGGACATAGCGTTACAGAATTTTTTCGGGATGCAATGAAATATTTCTAATATTTTTATCTTGAAGCATGGTGCACGTGGTAATGGCCTAGTGTAAAGTAAGTCACTTTTGTAACTAAAGGAAAATACCAAATTGTCTGCTCCTGTTTTTGATAGAGAAAAATTACCATTCGTCAGCGGTGAAGCATCTTTAAACTATTGGGAATAAAAACATACATTGCATACTACAATTTTATAAAAGTGTAACAGGGTTAGTGCTAGGTATTCCATAAATGGATATGGGGTCCTTTTGTATAATTTGAATGGGATCCTTTTCAACATCATTATAATTAGTGCTTCTTTTTGAAATTACATCATCATGACACAAAATTAAGAAATTCCTTATTGATGAACATTTCTGTAAACCCGGGCCACTTTGTTTCCGAAACAAAAACAAAATGTAAAATAAACTTAATTATTACTAACAGAATATTATGTTTAAACTAATGCAAAAAACCCCGAATATTATGTTTAAACTAATGCAAAAATGGTAACAAATTTTAAATGATAAAAGAACCATACGTCAACTAAAAATTAGACAGTCATAGATAGCACAATTAGTTATAAAATCATATCAAGACTGGTGGAAATCAAAATGATTAAGGGGGCACTACTCTATATAACAAAGCCAATTCCAAAACTTTCTTCCAGTAATGATAGTTTATGTTAGCACGCTCATCCCAGGTTCAATTAAACTTTGTTTAAAGATGCTCCACCGCTGACAAATGGTATTTTTTCACTATCAAAAAAAGGACCAGACAATTTAGTATTTTTCTTTAGTTACAAAAGTTACTTTCTTTACACCATTACCACCGTTGAAAAGTTTGAGCATATAATTTTACTTCAAGTTAAAAATATAAAAAATAATTAATTGCATCCCGAAAAAATTCTGTGTCAGTATTTCGTATAAGGAAATTCCCGAATGATATACTGATTGCGCATGCACCAAAGGCGAAATAAATTATTTTATATTAATTTTTGTGTTAATTAGACATGACACGATTAAACACCAATTATTGTTCAAATGATGAATATCATTTATCTTCTGTAGGCGATGGGGCATCTTTAATCGTGAAATATACAAACCAGATAGAGACATCTTTGAGATCCATTACACATAGAGGGACCATTCCAGTCATTGATCTGCTTAATGATTTTGGTTTGGACATCATCACATGATGCATTGACAGACCTGTAAAAAGTTATGCATGGTATCAGTAAATACATAATAGTGTGAAATAGAGACGAATATTTTAAGATTTCTTTTAAAGAAAAGGAAATAATATTGCCAATGGTAACAAAATATTACTGCCAATATTATATATAGGCCTGTACGTATTGCTCTTTTGATTATATAACATTCATCTTTCTACCAATTACTTATAAGAGATCCCAGAGGGATCTTGGTGCCCACCAAAGAATGATCTATGTCTGACAATGGAAAGATGGATCTTTTCTCTACTTTTTCAAACATACTACATATAAAATTTGAGTGCTGCCTGGTGGCAATTTTGTCGACCAATCAGATCCAAATCACAATATGCACAACTTTAGGTCCCTAGATAAAATTTGAGACAGATCCCTTTAGTACTTTCTGAGAAATAGTGATAACTAACTTTAACTATCAAAATCCAAGATGGCTGCCTGGCGGCCATCTTGTTTTCCGATTTGTCCCAAAATGCAATATGCACAACTAGGGCCCAAGGGGAACCTACATATGAAATTTAAGAAAGATCCATTTAGTACTTTCTGAAAAAATAGCGATAACAAATTTTAACTATCAAAATCCAAGATGGCTGCTTGTTGACCGATCATTCCGAAAATGCAATATGCACAACTTTGGCTCTAGGGGAACCTACATATGAATGAGACAAATCTCTTCAGCACTTTCTGAGAAATAGCGATAACAAGATTTGTCAACGGACGGACGGGACGGACGGACCGAAGGACGGACGGACGAGTCGACGGAGAAAATGCGATTTGAATATCAGATGGTGGGCTAAAAACTTTAAAGCAAGAACGTATATCGGTCCTTTAACATATGTTTTGCTTATGAGACGACCCCCTATATTAACCCCATTTCCGCCATGAATGTTGCTCGTGTTTCGTAACTCTAAAACAAAATATACAATACACACCGCATGTACGTAATATTTCAACTTCATTATTGTCGAAGTGCATGTTTCTACTATGAATATAACCTTTCAGCTTACCAATTTATCTTACAGGATGCATGAAGTGGGTAAAACACAGAATATACCGCTGCGCCAGAAAACACAACAACGACAAGCACGACGAAGATCGCTGAAATTACGATGCATGCTTTTCCATAACACGGACACTTCTTCCAAGATTTAGTACAGCAACATGCGGAGTCCGAAGACCTGCCGTTGTTAAGACTTTTGTATCCTGGACTTGACGACATCTCTCCTGTATTCGTTGTGTTCGTGTGGCCTTGGTCTCGAGTCACGAGTTTTTGTGACTCAGTTGACGTAAACATTGACACGTGACCGAATGTACATTTCGTTTTTGAGACTGTCCCCAATTCGGTATCAATGGTCATACCCAAGGTGTTCCGAACGGATAAAATGGCTGCACAGGTAATGCTTAAAACCCAAAGTGAAGGGGTTATTTCACATTTTTTGGTGTAACCGAAGCTTTAAAACTTGTTAACTTCAAGTCACACACACTTTTAATACATTCGCGTACCATTTTATTTCTCCACGTAGCGCTTGCTTGCGCAACAAATTCGTATAATTGCTCCAATCTGAAATGCGTCTGCTGCTGCTTCTTCAATGCTTATTTTGAGCCACATCCGATTTCTAAAACGTATATTAAGTTTATTTCTTCCTGTTTAGCTGTTTGACAATTCTGTACAGTAACTAAACTTAAGTGTTATGTGATGTTATAAAACATTCTCAATCCATGAGCTATATATAAATGTGTGCATTTGATTTAAGGGCTCTGGATTTTGGATTGCACAACCAAAACAGATCAAACTTGTGTATGCAAAGGTTAGGCATATATTTAAGCATTACACATCATCCTGTCTTGTGTTAGGGTCATTAGGTTAAACATAGAAATGCCTGCAATATTGCGGATTATAGCCTGTTAACATGTTATAGTAATTTGTCTTAAATGCTTTTATAACTTATTGACAAAGTTTCTGATTAATCTTCCCCTTTCAAGGATATGGTTTATCAATGAAAAGTACAGGCAGCCAGCGTCTAACAGGACTCCAGAGTTAAGACAAACTGATAGCCCAACACAATTTTGGGCAGCCATAGGCTGCAATGCTACGTATAAACTGTTAGTGTCTAACCCAGCTCGGATATATGTGTCATAAATTTTGTGTACCAATCCAAAAACAAGATGGCAGACAGAGGTCTTCGGCCATCTTGGATTTTAACAATTACATATATTACACGTATTGAGAGTTTTTGTTATTTATCCTGAAAGCATTAATTCTAAAAGGATGTTTTTGAAAATTAGGATTTATGACATATACTACATACATGTATGTTTTAGGTTCCCCTCGTGGTCAGGACCAATTAATTTTTCAATTTGCATTTATTGACCTAATTTACAAGCATGTGACTTATTAGTCATCTTGGATTTTAGCAATAACTTTTTTATAGTACTATTTCTAAAAAATGATTGAAGTGATCTTTTCAACATTTCATTTGTATACAGGTTATTATAACTTCTCTTGGTTCCTAGAATATCTACATGTACATACATATATGGGACAAAGAAGTAATTTCAACCATGTGGGGAAAAAAAATTTCGAGGCGATCTTCCCCTTTATCAATTAAGACACAAAACAAACACGATTACATAATATAATACGAACAGATCTACAAACATGTAGCCATGTTAAGCAGAACACTATACAATATGAGCGGTGACAGGAATTTGAGCGTGCCACGTGTGACGTCAAATGTGTGGCGAAATTTATATGTAGTGCTAGTTTGTATAGGATTCAAATTGAGTCACATTTCTTCCTTGTGTATGCAAAGGAGCAAAATCCTAAATTTAGTTGCCTTTTACGGGGCATCATATGCAAAGGATAAAAAAAGTGTAGAGAAGAATGGAAAAATGCTGAAAGTAGGGATTAGTAACTGATAAGCGAGTGATTAATTGATGTCAATGTGTATATATATATATATATATTTAACGTTCATTAATGCCTTTGGGATAGTGGGTCTGTAGATAGGTAATCAAGAATCTCTCTCTCGATTGAGGCTTGGTTTGTGTCCAGTAGGAACAGTGCTCATTTGCAATCACCTGCATGTCTTTCCAACTATGTCTGGGTAAGTTGAAATGTCTGGCAACCAGATAGTCAGGTTTGTTCTGTTTGATAGACCAACGGTGATTGTTGATTCTGACGTTGAGTGGACCGCCGGTTTCCCCAACATATTGCATTGTGCATTTCCTACACGAGAGGATGTAGATGACATTTCTGGATTTGCATGTTAGGTTCTGTCCGATGTCGTTTTCTTTGTTACACATACATACATATAGTACATATAGTTATATAATTACATTTTCTTAGCCATTTTGGTAGAGATGGCTTTCAGACAGCCATCTGAGATGTTGACACTAGAAGTCTGTTATTGATAGGATTTGCTATATTTTAATTTCCTTGCCTGTATCAAATATTTCAAAGGAAGAAGAACATTACTATATTATAAGGGAAAAGTAGAAACAAGATCCTTCTTTTCTATCACTGACATGCAAAGATCATTTTATAAGGGTGCCTATTAATATTCTCATTTAAAATATATAATTTATTTGTGCCTAGTTTATGTGATTTTAATTTGAACCTTAAGTTTTCTAAATTCTATCTGATTTCAGAGTGTTGATGATGTGATAGTGTGTCTGATGTCGATGGGGTTCGACTGGCAGGATGCACAAGATGCCATTCAGTCTGGAAAGGTTACTGTAGAGAATGCTGTTGAATGGTATATTTGTGCATTATATGCATGTACAAGTGAAAAAGTCTGAAAAATAATTAAAGATGCTCCACCGCCGACAGAGCATAAATGATATTCATCATTCGAACAATAATTTGTGTTTAATCGTGTATATTTATGCCTAATTAACACAAAAAATAATATGAAATAATTTATTTCGCCTTTGGTGCATGCGCAATCAGTACTTCATTTCATATAGAATATAGTGCCACGGAATTTTTTCGGGATGCAATTAATTATTTTTCATATTTTTAACTTGAAGTAAAATTAGAAGCTCAAACTTTTCAATGGTGGTAATGGTGTAAAGTAAGTAGCTTTTGTAACAGAAGAAAAAATACTAAATTGTCTGCTTCTGTTTTTGATAGTGAAAAAATACCATTTGTCAGCGGTGGAACATCTTTAATCAATTGCTTGATTAATGTAAGACAATTTACCATGAGGTAACAAAATACATTACATGTGCTCTTTCTAATAATCAAATTTACTTTAAATTAGGAAAAGATATTTATATAAGTTTTTAGCATGCTTTCCAATTCGCAAATATTCTATGTTGTTTATCATGGATATATGAATAAACACTGTTTAAACTAATTTACTAAAGGTTGGTTGCTGGTAAACCAGGATTTCAGAAGGAGCCTGATGCTGTGCCAAGTCTTAAATTACGACAGGTAATATTTTCCACCATATTAGTTACACATTTACATAATTATTATTTAATATAAAATAATTTCTTGCACATAGTTAATGATATTATAATAAAACAAGTCTTTATTTATACTTGATGACAAAATGAGTCAAAGACTCGTTTAACTTTTTGTCAAGTATACATAAAAATGTACAGTATTTACAAATGCATGTTTCCGGCTGTTTATAGGTATAGAGATCTCACGGTCATCAGCTCAAGACTTTTGATAATCAAATCTGCAGTTCACTAAAATGCCAAGTACAGACTGAATTATCAGATTTTATGTTTTGAGTAGGTATTTTTCGGTTTAGGATGGATCGGAATTTGAAGAAGGTACCAATCCATTCGTTAGTTCTGATACAAGGCCATTGGAT
Organism: Argopecten irradians; assembly: GCF_041381155.1. NCBI lineage: Eukaryota > Metazoa > Mollusca > Bivalvia > Pectinida > Pectinidae > Argopecten > Argopecten irradians. The sequence goes on along the minus strand of NC_091135.1, from coordinate 25,211,681 downwards.
CCTTCCACCCTCGATGAACAGCAAGTTGACCAGGCAGAGGATCAAGGTCAAAGTTCAGTCCATGATGAAACCCAATCTGTACTTAGCAGGCTGCACTTGAGTGAGGAGCAGAGGAAGGCTAAGCAGAGGTTTGAAATGAAACAGATGGATGAGGCTAGGCAAGCAGCTCTGAAAGATAAACAGAGGCGGAAAAGGGTAAACATTTGTCAGATACCAGTCGTACACAATGCCTTTGGTATATTTGGATAGATCATTTATGATCTTATCTATTTTTGTTTATGAATACAAATGATGGGATTTTTTTTGCTTTATTGGTATAAACCTTTTTTGACATAACATAAATTTTCATTTTATTTGAAAATTTAGAGCAATATAAAATAAAAGCCAAAAATTAAAAAAAAAATGATAAAATAGCATATTAAAAAAATTTAGGTAATTCATTCTTTAGGGTTAAAAGGGACATTACTTTGCAAGATTCAAAATTACGATATCTGCATGAATTCTGACACTGTTTGTAATATTATATCATTTATTGTTATTCTTGTAGGACCATGCACGAGTCTTAAAAGAGATAGCTGATGACAGAGAGAAGCAGAAACTTTTCCATCAAGCGGGAGGCTCCGAGGCTGCAGCCACAGAGAAGAGTCCCAGTCCTGTGAACAGTAGTGCTCCTGTGGAGAAAACACCTGTCCTTTCTACTTCTACATCATCTGGGGGCAAATGTCTACTGCAGGTAAGGAAGGCCTCAAATATAGGTCTGGCAGGGGTATTATCTCCCTTTGATGTTGTGTATTTACTATCATACCAACATGTTTTTTCCACACTTCAACAAATTTATCCATCACTAATAAAAATCCTTTATCAAAACTTAAGGTCATAGTGATATTTAGAATGGTGTTGGTGCAATCAAATTTTGCTCATTGATTTCTAAAAGCTGATTAATAATTCTGCTTTTGATAAACATGTATATGTCTTTTAATATCTAATATTGAAAAGACTGCTCATGAAAATATTTTCACTGATAAATAACTTAAATAAAGAGAGAAAGAAATTGTTAAACAAAATAGTGTATTAAGAAAGAAAGAAAATATAAACCTTTGAATTATGTACTTTTGATGGTCATGTACCCATTCTATGTTATTTATGTATATGTGCAACTTTTTTCCAGATAAGAATGACAGATGGTGGGTCTGTGCGTCAATCTTTTCCTACCTCGGCTGTGCTGAAGGAAGTTTGGTCCTTTGTACAAACACACCAGAAGAAATCCCTTAGTGGAATGTGCTTAATCCAGGTAGCTCAAGATCACATTTACATGTACTTGTTGATTTTTGACACAACACATTGATACGTCAATAAGATTTGACCCACTATGCCATCTATTTTTTTTTGTCCATATATATTTCTAAAATATAGTCTATGAATTATTACCATCTAAGACTATTGGGGAATTAAAAAAACACTATTTTAAGCCAGTGTTTGGCAACTATTTTAGACTAGCAGCCCATATATGGAGTGTTAATCATAATGTGGTAAAATGTTCGACAATTCAACCATCAATATTTTAATAAGCCTTCATTATAAACAAAGTTACCTATGTTTCAACTGCAACAGAGATGAATGGATTCTTTAGGTAGCTTGAAATTTTCATAACCTAAAAGAATGCATATCAATATTAAAATGTCAGAGTGCTAGGTTTCCTAAAGAAAAATCATCAGCCTAAGGTTATCTAGTTAGCACATTTTAGTTAGTTACAAACTCATGACTGAGATGGAGGTAATCTAATGGAAGGATGTCTGACACCTTGACCACTTGTCAAAATAGCTTGTTATGAGCTTTGTGATTTTCTGAAAGATATATGAGGTTACAAGATATTAATTTCAAAATCATAATTTTCAGCCCTTTCCCCACCGAGAATTCGGAGAAACAGACATGGACACTTCCCTACAGGATTTGGGATTGACTCCTTCTGGCTCATTAGTGTTGAGAAAAACAGAGAAGAAAGACACAACAAATAAAGAAGCAGGTCAGTTAATTAGATATTTTCAATTGAGCTTTTGGTAATTGGTTAATATGGAAACTAGATAAGTAGATCTTTTTTGGTAGGAAAATAACATTAAAATGTTTTGATTTTATTGAAAAGAACATTCAACAGGCTGATAAAACATTACATTTGTCCTTTCAATCATTTGACCAGAAACCTGCAATCATGTATTTAATTGCAAATCTAGTGAAATTTTAGCATTAGACATGATATGTTCTATTATAAATATTTTCCAGAGTCTTCAGAAAGGGACACTGAGAACTCTGACGGTGCTACTGGATCAAATAAATTCAGCAATCTAACATATGGGACACCGGGAGCTAAAGGAGATTCCACTGGATTTCGATCACATGGAAGTCAGGGCCCACCCCCACCACTACCACCAACGTTTGGTTTGGATGGTGGAGGAGGTGGAGGTGGCTTTGGAGGGCCACAACCAGCTGGAATGCCACCGATGCCACCTGGTTTGGGAATCAACCCAATGAATATGGGCATGCCGGATATAGTACCAGGGGCAGGGCCATCTCAGCATTGGGGTCAAGGTCATGTACTAGGACAGGATGATGGCCAGCCATATGTGCCAATTATAGGTACAAGCAGAATTATATCATTTAGGCAATACTAGTTTGAAACTGTACATTTTTATAGAAGACTAGAATAGGGAGGATTAATTAAAGGCAATATCTGTTTTGAGACCGCCTCCTTTGTTTTATTTACAATTCTACTAATTTTAAAATATGATGTCTTTTCCTGCTAATTTTAGATGATGATGCTGAGGGGGATGAAGATGCTGATAATGATGAGGGACCTGATGTCGTACAGGGACATGGCCAGTTTGGTCATGGTTTCTTTGGTGGAGGAGGAGCTGGTGGGGGAGGTCTGCACATGGGTATGTTATATTTATCAATGTCTTCTTCTAGCTGTCATTGTTCATAAATTTTTGATTGCATCATAGGTTTGTAAAGGGTACTTGCTTTTAAAATTAATTAATTTGAAACAATTTCTGTCAATAAAAGTACAGATGATAAGAGAGAAAATAATTTGTAAGTAAATGAAGATATTTCCCCATAAATCAAAATTGGCATTCACACACATTCCCTTTAGTCATTCCTTACATGTTACCTTTTATATGACATCTTGAGCAGGTGGGGAGGGGTGATACCCACAGGAAAACGATGGATGTCTTCAGCTTTAATATGGTGTGTATATTTATTTGTGTATTTTTTATTAAAGGTCATGATCTTGGGATGGGATTTGGAGGTGGTGGCAACATGCATGCTGAAGAAGCTTTCCAAGGAGTGGGGCAGCGTCTGGTTCCTGAGGGACACCCAAACTATAATGAAGGAAACCAGAACAAATCGGCACGTGAAATGGCATGTAAGGATAACGTCTGATTTAAAATACAGTAACTGTACAGTATATCATTGATCAAAATTGAAACATGATATCACAGTTTCAGTCTGTTTGACAGTTTATGTAACAGATAGTTTGCCAGTGAACTGTATTAGGTATGGTCAGCAAATAAAAATGGCAGTCTGAAGAATCGGTTACATTTCAAAATTATCAGAGGTTTGTAAATAATCATTACATGTAATGTTTGTTATCAAAATATATGCCGATAAATGATAAAGGAGTAGATATGATAGGACCAGTATTTGGCCTTAATTTTTCAGGCCGAAAAAAATTAAGTCTTATCCCCATCAATTTCATATCAATAATAAATACTCTCATACTTGCCATTCATCAAAACATAATTTTTTATAACCATGTACACGATGTGTCCCACCTATGACGTCATCAAATTGATGATTTTCCTCTTCTCGCCAAATTTTGCTAGAAATTCATCATCTTTAGGTTAGAAAAGGCTTGAAAAGGATTTGGCCGCCACCTTGGAGCAACTTTACATTTTGCATGGATATGCGTAAATACATGATACACAACGTGTAAAAATCTCTTTCTGCTCCACGAAGGCGGCCACATTCATTTTTAGAGAAAACCACTCAAAAAGTATGATTTTTCAAGGACTTTTGTGAAAAATGGCGGGAAACTGCATGTTGATGACGTCATAGTGAACATAATTGGCACATGCGGGATATTTTGGAGATGTAATGTGTTAGCAAATGTAACTAGCTGTTATATGGCAAAATATGTTGTTCTTTACTGGAGAATTAATTTTGAGGCCATATTCGAGTCTTAACGTACCTTCTCCTTTGTGTTGAATTTTTTTCTAGTCAAAAGAAGTTGATTTTAAACTGATATATTTACATTTTGCACTGACATGGACTCAATAACCATGCTTTCTAGTATTATCATTATCAGTGTATAATGTTAGCACAACACGCGCAGCGAATCTATTGTTACGTGAATAGTCGATGGCGTAGCAACGTGAGGTCATCACCCCACTTTTGGCGGGGACATATGAATGACTCGATTCCAATCAGCTGTACAATTGAATTCGTTGACGATGACAGGAGAGAAAAAAATATGGGTATTTTAATAAAAAATATGCAACTGCCGCGGGAAAAAAATAATACTCATTTACTTGCTTCGCCGGGGTTACATAATTTACACGTGCTCCATTATCATTATACCCTCATAACCTCAACAAAATAAACATCTATTCCTTAACCAATGACATAAATTAACTCTTATTTTGCTGAATGATGATAGTAATAGCATGAAGACATCAATTGATTAATCCAGATCTCACAAAATTTTAAAATCTTATTGATGAATTACTTAATTAATTCATGAATCCCGAAATCTAAATTATATCTTAAAAGATCTATAAATTCATGTTTAATACACTATTTTTGTGTTATAATTAATTTACAGCTCAGAAAGCCAGAGAACGGTATGCCCAACCAGTAGCAGTACCTCAGCCGCCAGCAAACCCTGGGGAGTTTGCATCTCCTGCTTTATTCTCAGCCCAGTCACTTTTCTCTCATTGCTTGTGTCAAGTTTCCCGACGTCTGAAGGATCCTCGCAGTCAACTCCACTCCCTAGGGGGTCTATCAGAGAGTCTGGCTCAGCGACTATTAGAGTACCTCATCAAAAACAAACTCCTTACATCAAAGATACTCAACGCTTTCATTCCATGGTAAAAGCTAGTTTCCTATAGTATGGCTGTTTTCAATTTCATTCATCATTGTTGCTGTCCCTGTAATGAACTGTTACCATTTTCAAGTCCCTTAACTTACGTTTTCCTAAAGCATATAGAAAGTGGTCTGAGAAGAAGATATTATCAGCAACCTTTAACTCCAATAAAGATTCATAAGAAAACGTTTTTTGGGGAAAAAAACCTTTGAAGATTTTCATTAAATGGTAACAATAAAACGTCTTTGAAATTAAAAAAATATTAAAAGCTACTAAAAGTTACCCATTTTGTGTATTATTTACATTTCAGTTATCTCCGAAAGTTAATCCTAGATTGTTACCCATACACCTCAAACGAACTGCTTACATCTGTCAGGTAATTATAGTAATTAATTTGAAATTATTCCAACATTTTGGCCATTTTTCTCAACAACTATATTATAATAGACTTTTATCAAACATTTTTAACCGAGTTGTTGTTTCTTGTTAGCAGTAATCAGTATAGTGTTATTATGCATGTTATCAATTTTTATGACCTAACCCTGTCTTGAAATGTGTGAAACTGGTATAGTATTACTCTTGTTTGTCCCATCACTTCACTTCTCTTCCATTCCCATCCAGATTTCAAATGGAGTATGAATGTTATTAATCGAAGTACCAAGGCTTACCTTCAAGTGTGGCTTATTTTCAATACAAATGGACTGAAAGAAATCAGGGCGTACTTTCAAGACCAACCTATTTTCGATTCAGGCTTATCGTGATTTTAGGGTATCGCAATTATCTCTACTTTTTTTTTTTTTTTTTTTAAATATTTGAATTTTTTTTTTACATTTTGTCAAGTGTTATTTGTTAAATTTATGTTTTAAAAATTTACCTTTAGATTTCATACCCACCTAGCACACCTCAGCCTGAGATCATGTACACTGATCACTGACGCGGGTCTGAAATGCCTCGTAGGTAAGTGCTCAGTAGTTCAGGAGTCTGCTGGTATATATATCACTACGTCACTGGCATATTTGGTATTTTTCCTCAAGAACTTGTGATCCAATTTCTTCCATCATTCAAAGTTGAAGGACCATGATAGCTTTTACTACAAGATATTAAACTGAAATTTGTGTCTGCTTCAAAGCTCTTTTAAATATTGGAAAATGTTGCACTAGCTTTTAATTTCAAGTAAAAATATATAACTTAACATCATGCTTGACTTCATTTATATTATCCAACTTTGTTTTCAAATAGAATTGCCACAAAAAGTTTTCATGTTAAATGTGATATTGACAATGAATGATATTATTATAATCCAACGTCTTTTTTCCCACCAACAGTCTTGAAAAAATTGAAACAGCTTGACTTGAGCAGTTGTAGGCAGATATCAAATAAATGCTTTGCATCTGTTTCTGGTGAGTAAATTAAGGGCTATATAGTATAAATACATAAGATACATCCTGTACCTAACGTTTGTTATTTGAAACTATCAACTCCAAATTATTGCTCAGGCCCAAATTTCTCAAAACAAAAATCAGTGACTGAAATAAAAGGACAGAAGTCCACTTTTTACCTAATATAATTTTGGTTCTAGAAATCAGGGCCTTTTGAACCACAAGTCAGCTTTTTGTTATGACAGTAAGAAATATATATACACATATGTACATGTATAGGAATACATGTACATATAAACATAATACAATGCACAGCTAATTAAACTAATATGTTTTGCTGACCTTTACCAAAAGGTTTGGTTGTCTCAGTTTCTTTTTTGTTTTCTGCAAGTAAAATTTTCTAAATATTTGGTGCTTCTAATTTATGCTTTAAAACTTTGTTATGATTTTGTAGTAAACTTTTGGTTATTTTGTCGTGTGATGATGTTACAGAATTTAAATGTATGACAGCGTTGTCACTAGAGGAGACAGGTGTCACAGACTCCGGCATTATTGGATATCTTACGTCCTGTCCGTCATGTCTTCAACACCTTAATCTCAACAAAACACACGTCACAGAAAAAATCCTGCCCTACCTGAAAGGTGATTTGAAATTAAATCTATTTAATATGAAATATTATTATGATAACAAAATAGATGGATTTGATGCAAATCAATTTGTATATAAAATAATTAATCGTGATTTGTTTTTGAGGGATATTTTCCCGAAAGGTCGACTCTTGAATTATCTATATCATACTCTGAATTTGTTTTCTGAATGATTCTGTATGGTTTATTTACGACCAATCTCAATAATTGTTAAGGTTTATAATTGTTTGGTGATTTTGTCAAAACTCCAATCAACATTTAATCTAAGACAAATATATTGCACTATAATGATGATTACTTTCCCGGTTCAGCATGACATGCATCTATCTCCTTAAAATCACTAACGTTATAATCACGAATTTGTTGAAAACGTGTTATACTGTATGTGGTAACTACCAATTCCTTAAAATTTGGTGTATGTAATATTTTCAGATTTACCTGCTCTGAAGAGTTTGTACTTAGAACATACCCAGGTAATTACACATTTGACAATATATATAAATTTGAGCTATTTAAAGTTTTGATTGCTAAAAGTGTAGACATATTCTTTCATCGCTTCAAATAATGTTATGAATATATCAAAGCTGTATATTTTTTTTTATTAGATAGTACTTTGCCTTTACAAATCCAGTTGACTACCTCATTAAAACCAGATATTCTATATGCTTACACTTCATAGTTTTATCCAGATTGGATATATCTAAAGAGTTATAGAAGGTTGTCTCCCAATTACCACATGCGCACCACTGTTTTCTTTCTACAGTTAAGTGGGTTATCAGGTGTTCAAGATCTCAAACAGCTAGAGACGTTGGATGTAGCCCATACCTCCATAGTAACAGACTCCATGTTGTGTGTCTGTAAGAGTGAGACACTCCAGTGTCTGGGGATCTCCCATACAGACAATATCCACGGAGACCAAGCCCTGTGTTATATCAAAGGGTAACACAAACATTACTGTATACATATGATACAATAAATTTTCTTTTCAGGTCTACATGTATCAATGGTCATTTTAAGATTATAATCGTAGCTGATGGCTACCTATATATATTACTTTTCCTAAACTACTGTATCAATTTCGATGAGATTTCACAATAATTTTAGGGACGATGTGTAGATGTACAAGATTGCTTTAATTTCTGAACATTTGTGTTAATTGCCATGGTAACCAGGTCGCTATACACAAGTTTTGTAAGATGGCCATTTAATTACTAGTTTTAAGATCGGTTGTCTTCATGCATTGGGTTGCCATGGTATTCAGTTACATTACATACCGGTAGGTTTTGTGTAATGATCAATTACTGAAAGTGTTTGGATCAATTTTGTTAAAACATAGCCAATTTATGTAACATATGGACGCCTACAATTTGACTTATGACATATTTCCATAAGGTTTGCAATGGAAACATATTAAATTGAGGTTGCTGATTGGTCAAAATATAGGTTTTCTCCATTTTAGCTGAATATTATTAATGTTTGGGTGGATTTTCAAAAATATCAATGCTATTTGGTTGCTATGGTCTGAAATGAGGGGTACAATTTTAAAAGTTACATGTATAGCCATTTGCTTACAGTTCAAATTATGTACTAAGAATGTTGTCATGTTGTCCTCATATTTTACCAAATGCTACACAATCTTAATACAAAATATATACCTTAATTATGTATCTAATCAACAAAAATGTGTTTGTTTTCTAATTAAAATCATTTTTTGTGCAGATTTAAGACTACATGCACTAAACTTACCTAGCCGGATAACCACTACAGATTTGGGAATGTCCTACATAACCAGTAAGTGGTCCGTAGGGTAATCTCTTCATTTGTGCCAGACATATAAATAAATACCTGTATTTCTTAAATTTTCTTGGGGAGTGCATGCAACTAAAATATCCATTTAAAAACAAATCACTTTATAATTTTAATTTCAACTTCCAAACTTAAGCAAGGGTTCTGATTAAAAAACAATACAGTAATTATCACATCAGAATTAACACTGTTTCCTTTGAAATTGATAATTTTTTGTCATACTGATATATGTTTTCTTTTCATTTAAGATTTTCAGTTAACGACATTAGATCTGACAAATTATACCAATGTTGGTGATGATGGTATGTCCCATGTAGGGAAGATTTCAAGGTAAGGAATATCTACATTTGGTTAATATGTTAATTCTAACATATTGCTACAAGCCCTCCACCTCTGGGTCGCGAGTTTGAATCCCATGTGGGGCAGTTGACAGGTACTCATTTCTGGTCATTGGTTCTTCTCTGGTTGGTTACTCTGTTTTTCCTCCACCATCAAACCCGGCACGTCCTTACTGACCCTGGCTGTTAATAAGATTTAAAAAACACAAACAAACAAGCATTGTATATATATTATTTGATCCCTGCTGGCTTTCTAAGTGGCGATTTTGTATTTTCATCATAAATGGCAGTGAAGAGATTGTTGAAAATTGAAACATAGATAAGGTACATACCACATTTGATTTTGAAAAAAATATGTTAAATTCAAATACTTCCTCAAAATTAACAAAAATCTTATAGTGTAATGCTGTTTTTATAAATTGAAATTTAAATATTCTATTATGGATTTGCATTTTCACAAATTTCAGTCTGCGGAAATTACTTCTGGCAAATACAAAAGTAACAGATCAAGGCATGTTGTTTTTAGAAGGTGAGTTTCCATACCTGTACATGTATATTCATCATGAAGTTTTAAATCCTTGTTTTACTACAAATAAAGCATTTCTTAAGAATCATTGATTAATTTGATTCAGAAGACTCTAATTATTCAATTATTTCCTTGTCCTGTATATATGTATATTGTCGCTGAGTCAAATAAGATAATCAGATCAGTCATCAATAAACAGACTACATTTTATTTTTGGTCGAGACCGCACGGAAAAAAAATGTATACCTAATGATTGGATTTCATTTAAATTTGATTTTCCACTTGATAGGTCTCAGAAACCTTGAAGTTTTATACCTTGATAAAACTATTGTGACTGACCAAGGAGCTGCTGTGATAAAAAGTATGTATAATTGTGTACAATTCAGTATCAAACTTTATTATTTATGTAGATTGTAGCATTCAAAGTGATTAAGATTTAATTTGCATCATACGTTTATGGAAAAAAAATGTGATAACTTAGAAGGCAAAAATCTGAGATTATGATGCTGTCACATTTAACGACATTGATCTTGCATATTATGATTTGATTAGTCTATCATGGTGTCTGATTTCTTGTACAACATTTAATTCTAAACGGAAATGTGAACAAGCTATGAATTACCTATATCAGGTCAAGGATTTATAAGTGAGAAGGATTCGTGTCTGTCTCTTTACACTACTAAACACCACGCGAGACGCTTATGAACCGGGAATAAAAACCGTTTTTCTCAACAAATACTTGTCTTATCGAGTCAAACGAAACACCAATGTAAAGTAAATTAAATTTCACAACGTTTATAACTTGCTTTAAAGACGGAAGATTTAGAAGAAATGTCTTAAACTATCGTTAAAAAAATACGACCGCTCATGAAATGGCAGCACGCTTCAGAAAGTAAGACGGTAACCCTCGCACCCCCATGCTACATCAAAGGCTGCGGCGGCGGATATCAAAGGAAATCAGTCGTCGCCCAACGTCATGGTCAGTGCACAAACACAAAAGCGCCTGCGCTGTCTTTGCCCAAAACTCAGTGTGACTTATCCTTCTCATATACGTCCTTGATCAGGTGCAAGTTCCTTTTGCTAATTTAATTCATGTCAGAATCATAAGAATTCATCTCATATAAAAATAATTTTATATTTCAGTATTTAATATTTCATTAGTTTATGCAAAAAACCCGTTTTTAATACAAACTTCCTTAAGAATAAAAATTCTAAGAATTTTCACCGTTTCGAATCTAAATGTACAACATTATCACACTAAATATGCTTATTTAAATATCACTTAGTATATTTTTAAAAAGGTACAAGATATTATATCTTTTTATAATGCCTGTATACAAGTAATTTCAATTTTCATTTGAACACTTTATGTGGTTACTTTTTGGATTATACGATAAATGTTCATATATCATACTATTAAATCACGGTATGATATACAAAACGGTCGACAATGAATATACTATTTTAAGGATTTAGTATAATTTTGAAATAATGAATTTAAATCTACACTTAAACTGATACCATTGATGTATTTCTGCTTTTTAGTAAACGTTATGGATAAAGTTTCAAAGGCAACAATATAGATATACATATTATTTTCGGTATAAGTTCGGTACTGTTACTCCAATATCACATAACTGATAACCGTCCACATTTTATTTTTACTCAAAAACTGTGCCGTGTTTGCATCGTTATAGCAGAAGTTTGAAATAAAAACACGGATTCTAGATATATTCATGCTAAATTTTGGGATTTTACTCGTAAAAGATAGTGTTACATTATACTGTTTTTTATTACACTGAAATTTACATCCTATGCTATCTAAATCTAAGTCCAGACTGATCCGAACATCTTTTTGATATCGCTATCAAATTGGACTGATTATCTAAGCTAAAGTTAGATATATACTTGTCTGAATTTTTAAAGTGGTGTAAATGGAATGTTTTGAAACTGAAAATATCTACATCATAAAGCTAGAATAACCATTTACTCGAAAAACTCAAATTGTAGATCTAACGTATACGTACATGTATATGTGCTATATACATGTATAGTACTAGGCTTACCTTGTGTAGCCGCGGACTACTCTGACATCACAAGACCACGTGACCACCTAGCTCATTATCTCTGAACCGTAGTCGACGCTACCCGTAAATCACGACCAAAACCAACCGATAGCGATAAAAGATAGGCGATTGGTTGGGTGGGACTTAATTTTTCATTCATCCAAAGCAATATCCTGACGTATTATCAAAAAAAAATTTTGGCTGCACAAATCCTTTAACACCCTTACCACTATTGAAAAGTTTGAGCTTCTAATTTTAGTTTAAGTTAAAACTATGAAAAATAATTAATTGCATCCCGAAAAAATTCCATGCCACTATATCCTATATAGAATGAAGTACTGATTGCTCACGCACAAAAGGCAAAATAAATTATTTTATATTATTTTTTTGTGTTAATTATACATATACATACACGATTAAACGCCAATTATTGTTCAAATGATGAATATCATTTATGTCCTGTCGGCGGTGGAGCATCTTTAATGAAAACATGTTCAACATGCCAGGTACACACGGACTAGAGCATCTTTAATGAAAACATGTTCAACATGCCAGGTACACACGGACTAATACATATAAAAGATATTCTACATCGTTATTCCCTTACGCAATTAGTTAGAACTTCTTCTTTACTCGATTTGTGCATAGTTGATAATATGAGTATAATTAAAAAGGTATCAGTTGGAGAATCATTTCTATCAGCTTTAGATAGATACTATTTATTTCTTTTATCCATACGGGTGTAATACTGGCTGGTCTAGGGCAATAAACTCATGTCGCGTGAGGCTGTATTGCATGGCTACCCATGCAATAAAGCCTCGTGACGTCACGGCGTCAACAAAATTTTTATTTCCTCGGTACAATTTTAACATTTTTTTTCACAAACTTAACTGGTTTTACTATAAAAAATGCAAACAACGGAATTTTTGTGGAAAATATCACTTAATTTTTTATTATGAAAAATTGGCTTTCACTCTTGGATGTTTTCGAATTTATTTCAAAATGGCGGGATCTCGTAGTTGTAAAATTGCATTTAAACGTCGAGGTATGAAAGAAAAATACTCTTTCATAAGTGGATATGAAGGAAATGTATATTCTACCCTCGGAATCACAAAATGTTGCGAAACCCTCGACAAGCTTCGGATTTTACTACATTTTGTGACCCTCGGGTAGAAAGAGTCTTATAATATTGATATTCATAAAAACACCTACAAACACCTACAATTGTACATTTAAAAGAAAAATATGGCTATACAACTATCAGCTGTTCAATAACAAACTTGGTGGAATCGATTGGCAGGTTAATATAAATAATAGCTCTCCGCAAGATGCTATTAACTTTTTAACCGAATCAATTTTAACTTGTGCTGCATGTTCAGTTCCCAACAAAATAATTACTGTTCGTCCTCGAGGTTCCCTTGGATTCATAATAATATCAGAGCTCTGATATGAGCTAAGAAACGTATGCATAGGAAAGCTAAACATACTCAAAGTCAGATCCATTTTAATAAGTTCAAAAAATACGTAATTCATGTGTTGATGCGATAAGAAAAGCCAAGGCAGATTACAAAACTAAACTGTCAAATACACTTATTATATAAACTTACCAATAGTCCAGTAAAAATACGAAAAATAGAGGCTTAACCTCCAAAATATTTGCCACAGAATTTGTTTTCTGCTTTTCGGGTTGGAGGATCTTAGTATTTTTCCAAGAAAAAAGTCGCCAAAAATCATATGTTCAGAAAGTCGTTTTTTCAACACCCGAAAAATAAGAAAATATAAAGAAATCACTCGTTTGACCACTTTTAAAGTACAATATCTGCTAATTTTGCAATTCTTGAAATATGAAATCGTGTATAAAGTAAGACAAACTTTAGGTTAGTACAAATAAGTTAAAATGATACAATACTTCCAGTCAATCCAAGAGATAAAGAAGGATGAAAACGGTTCAAAACCTTTTGAATTTAGCTAACATTACCGTTTTTGTTCTTTTTAGATGCAAATTTTTATAAAAATCTTACCCTGAACAATATCAGTTTATGTTTTATGTCTTAAAGAATTCTTGATAATAATGCATGATCGATAATACATTAGCTAGAAAAAAAAAACAATTAAATACTAGAAATTGCCATAGACAATTTGGCGGGCTTTTCACTATATTTAGTTTACAATACCGTCATTGCCAGGTAAGTTAAGAACTAGGTAATGCATGGGTTTTGAAGTTGTAACCAATAAATGACCTTGACTTTCAGCCCTGAATAAAAGTGTTTTAGTGAAGATCTGCATGAAGTTTGATCAGCTGAAGAGAACTCTCTGCAAAAAATATTATTGGATGAAATCTGTGAAAAGAACTGTTAGTGATTTATAAGCATTTTTAAATTTGGCGGGAATTTAGCAAAGATCAAAGGATTGTTTTTCAAAATGGCATACAGCATTAACCGGAAGTGCTACCGAAAAATAAAAGACACCAAATTCATCAGAATGACATTCTGCATCGATATGTAAAAAGAAATTTCGCAAAATCAAAAAAAAATAATAATTCGCGAAAGTTGACCCCATTACGAACTTTTTTTGTTTGACCTCTGACCTAATTGCTGTAATTGAATAAAAGTTAGTCTTTTATACGATCTACATAAAACATCAAAAATATTTGCTGTATCTTAAACGGTTTTTGAGTTATGGCTGTTTTAAACTTTTTAGGTATGACGTCATGGCGGCCATCTTGGATTTTTGACCTACTTAAAAATGTTGCGGTCACCCCTTCAACTCATGCCATACAATATAACAATAAGGCCATTGGCATACCTCTTACCATTTTGAAGATCTTTTGGACACAAAAAAAGTGTAGAAGAATAATAATAACAAGAGGCCCAAAGGGCCTGTATCGCTCACCTGTTTTTTTTTTTTTTTTTTTTTTTTTTTTTTTTTGTAATTATCACAAAGACTCTTACAAATGAGAAAAATTTATGGCCAATAAGCTCACCTTGGTCCTTCGGACCAGGTGAGCTAAAAAACAGAACAAAAAACAATAGGTCTTTTCACCACATGGTGAAAAGCCCTGTGGTGAAAAGCCCTAAATTATGACTCGAGATATCAAAATATGACCCAAAAAAGCTGTAATAAACCAATTGTGCTGAAATTCCCACCGGGAATTCGAATCCGGGGTCTCCTGCCACATAGTGACAATTGTGATAACAATCTTCACCATAGGAATTGCTTTCAACACTACATGGTCTTTCACAGTGTTTGTTCGTTTTTTTAAATGAAAAGAAAAAATGATGCAAATTTCACATAAAATTACGCAATTTAATTTGCAAAATGACCCCAAAATGAAAATATCATATACACTATACAATTACACAATTTAATTCGCAACATGAACCAAGAATTTTATCTTTGAATGATCCTTCATATAATTATGACTCGAGATATCAAAATATGACCAAAAAAGCTGTAACAAACCAATTGTGCTGAAATTCCCACCAGGAATCGAACCCGGGTCTCCTGCCACTTAGTGACAATTGTGATAGCCACTTCACCATAGGAATTGCTATCGACACTACACGATTTATCACAGTGTTTGTTGGGTTTTTTCAGTGAATACAAATATTTCCCCTCTGCTTTTTCAAGGGCTTGGGACCTTCTAGCAATGTTGCTAGGCAGCATTAAAATATTTATATCCCCCCTCGTGCCTTGTTGTTCAGCACTTGGTATATGTAAACGGAGATCAGGGATCCCTAAATCTTGGGATTTCTCTGGTGGTGTAGCTTCTAGCCTTCATCGTCTCTGTCCATTCTTCAAATGATAATATTGCAGTCCTCACAACCCTGCCTTTCTCGACCTCTTCGTTTTGACGTTTGTAGTACGAGTTGCTGCTTCGCGATGGGCCAGGGCTGGATGGTGACGGACGAAGTGGTGATGGTAGACGCGACATCGTGGATTCCTGTGGTACAATCGAGACAAACTGCTGAGATGGAGTGGTGCTTTGAGGAAACCACTTGGACAGGACTTGGTAGAGGAGGGGATGGCAGTATCTGTATAGGGACGAACTGCTGAGTCGGAATGGCATTTTGAGGAACCACCTGGACAGGACTTTGTTGAGGCGGGAGGATGGCTGTATTGGTATCGGAACATAACTGCTGACCTGGACTAGGCATCTGTAACAGAAGAGGAACAGTCATCGAAGGGGCAGACCCAAAGTATATCTGGTATGGCCATACTTGAGGAATCGTGGCAAAGGGAGCCGGAACAGAACGTGGTAGTAACAGAAACCGGCGCAGAGACAACAGGTCGTTCGGGTTTATTTTGATATTTAAAGTTGATTCAAGATCCAATAAGTTGAATAACGTTATTTTCCTGAAATAAATGAAGTAAATATTATTTCAAAATTTCTTATTTCTGAAATAACAATTTCAACACTTATAAAATCCAGTATAAATCAAAGTGCCGTTTCTTAATCAAATTAATCATTTCTCATATTCATTATATAATTACTAAAATTATCAATGTCTCTTCAAAGAAAAAATTAAATTAAAAAAGTAAATATATCCATTATCTTAAAGGGACAATTCACTCAGGCTAATTCTTTTACATAAACCAAGAAGCAAAATATGAGCATAAATGTATTGTTCTACATGTCTTATGAAACATATAACATAAGATTATTGACAAATTCCACGTCATTATTTAGTATTTTTACATTGATACCGTAATGTAATTACAAATCGTTGATCATACGATTAAGCAGGTACAATATACGTTACGGCTGTACCCATATACCCGAGCCAAAAGTCACAGCACGTTAAACAAATGAACTACATAACCACTGTGGAGGTGATATTATGATTTTTTTAGGCAAAACAATTCACCTAATAAGGTGAACACACTTTGTCAGATCAGCGATTTTTGCAAGCAGTTCTAGACAAAAGTAGGCATTACTCTACGAGCAAGGGACTGGGTTCGGCATACTGCAAGATATTCGACGCACAATGTGTAATGGAGGAACAGCGAGTGAGTTTGAACATTTCACACGATTTCACCAACTATGGGATTTTCTAACATATCACAGTAAAAAATACCGAAGACTGATCTAATTTCCATTAGAACTGGGGGTTTTTCCGATATATATACAAATTTTAATGTTCTCGTAGAATGAATTGTCCTTAATGTTTTACTTAATTTGAGAATATTTTCTGAAAAAAAACAATATCTAGCTATTACCATTTCCTTTTGTAGAAAACCAACATGGCTGCTTACATGTGTATCACTTTGATTTGCCGTTTTTTGACTTATAAAATCATGGCCAGATACTTTTGCCAAATAAAAAGTACATAAATTGGTTACTTATAACACTTTTTGTGAAATGAAACATTTCTGCAAGTAATACACTGTGTATTTTGTTTTAAACACAGCTTGAACAAGTCGAACAACAAGTGCTATGCACTGTTACTAAATATTGGAGTATTACAAGAAATAACACAAAACGTTCATTCTCAAAAACATATTATACCTGGGAAAGTACCAATTTTAATTTTAGTCACTATCCAGGAATGTCTGCCATCTGATGGTCGTCACTATCTTGATGGTTGTCATTATCCTGATGGTCGTTCTGATTGGCTATGAATGCCAATGAAAGGTATTCATTACAATGATTTTTTCAACATCAATGACTTCTGTTACATCATCTATGACTTTTTCGTGTATTGAATCATTTGGTAACTGAAGAATGTGTCTGATAATTGGACTTAAACTTCTTCATCAAACATGTTCATTTCCACAAGTTTCATGTTCCTCCATTTTCATTCACTATTGTTTCTCTGACATTCCTTCATTATCGTAATTTCCATATTTCCTAACCCATTCCTCATCGTTGTAGCAGATCGTGGCTTACCTCATTATGGTATCAAAGGCTTCGTGTTTGTTATTTTTTCTTCCCTCGAGTCTTCATGTCTTCTCCATTGTTACAGGCTACATGCAGATGCTTGTCTTCTCCGCCATCAGATAACCATACCGTCCTTGTGGAGGTAGCCATATCTTTGCCAAACAGTTAATTGAGAGCTATGAGAAGGTCTCCTCACAAGATGTAGGTCCAATAATTTCCTGTAGATTTTTGTATCATTGCAAGACTTATAAAATTTTTATAAATTCAAGTAATTATATCATAGAATAAACTAGATATTTTTTATAAATACGACCAATTTGTGAATGGCACACTCGTCGGTCCAATCGGTCAGAATAGCTTTGAGGAAGGCGCGGCCCAAGTCCCAAAATATCACGTCTGCCGTGGAAATTTACTGGGAAACCTGTGAAATACCACTCATTTCCAAGACCGTCTGTTACTTTATAACATTTTCAAATACCGTTTTGTTCAGAATTTACTTTTAATGTGTAAAATCTCAATTTGTCAAACTATGAGTGTTTGTTTGCTAGAACTAATTAAACAGAAACTAGCGATGAAAATGTCGACTTTTGCCTGTTTGAACCCAAAATTTCTCCCTCAAATGAATTTTCGAAGAGTCAAACATCTATCTCAGTCGATAGATCACGCCAGGATTTACTTAACTTTAAAAAATATCGTTACAAAGAATCTGTCAGTTTCCTTATTAATTAACATTGCGGTTATAAGCGTGTGTTGGTAGGTAAACGTTGTCGTGTTAACATGATAACTCTGTTATCGCAACCTCGTACGTCTCTCATTTCATGTACTAGTGGGGGGGCGACCACTGAAGGAGTGTCGCAGATTAAATGAAGAGACTTGCGAAAGGGAGAGCTAACTCTTGGAGCTTTTTCATTATGTTAGGAAATCATATCCCAGTTTCATAGAAAAAAATTAAAGTTTTCATTTTCTTAATGTCACAGATGAAATGAAGGAAACGAGCATAATGTACAGGTTCCGAGTCAAAAAAATACATTTTTATGGAAAATTGAAGAAGACTATTTTATGGAGATTAGCCACTTGAAAAAAAAACGCGCTACAGACAATCTGTATACGGTCTAAAATGTCCAGTGTTTCCAGGTGCGCCACGTGGAGGCCCTCCAATTGCACCCTATGTTTATGTTGTGTTTGTTGCATGATTGTACACTGTTTAAAAAGGCCAGAAATATAAAACGGTAATATTAGTACAAGTCAAAAGATACACTAATTTTGAAAGTGTATGGTGATTCATAAAGGGTACTTGACATTACAGAAGCCAGCATTTTTCTTTCTCGAGCGATTAAGATAACCTCTTTTCCACACAAAAACGTTCCCTCAAATATTTCCGTTAGACTCATTTCGAAGGCAATTAATATTCTTCACAGCAGGGAGGCACTCATGAAATGGCCTCGGCGAGTAACAAGGTACTTGCCCCAAGGATTGGGTAACGTAATCAACTTGGATCTAATTTAGACAAGAGCTCAAATGCTCAGCTTTGGTTACATTAACAGGAAAATGTATCTGTTATGTTCTAGCTTAGTAAGGCAAATACTTAGGATTTGAGATTCTTAACTCAAAATTCCTTATAGTTCATTTACAAATGGAAGGGAAAATTTAGAGTAAGAACATTTCAATAATTTGATATGCATCAATTATATTTTCTTTCAGTATATTGTCACTGACAACGACTTTTGTCTAAATCATTCCTTATTCTCAGATATAGGAAAAAGGGCTCCCCACTTGCCCCACCGAAGTTACTTTTAATAAACTTGACCAAATCAATGCCTTTTCAAAATCGCGGAAATTGTGTGTAGCTGCATTTACTTATAATTTCTATGTTGTCTCAGTGAGAAGAGTATTGGTGCAATGCATATGTTCACAGTAGTTGGGGAAAACTCATGTCTCCATTGCATTTAGCGCATAAAATGGTTTTCAAAATTTGCTTTTTTAGTCAACTCTGAATGGAAAGCATTGATTGTACTGTTAAACTTTATAAATCATTGTTACAGTAATGTTATTTTTATCCTGAGTTATCGCATTTTACTGGAACCACGAAACGTGGCACATTGAAAGCGACTTAATGAACCGAACTATACATTAACCAACATGTAAATGCCAATTTTTAGGTTTTCACTCTTGTTGTATACTCTATTGGGCCCTCCCAATTTGGATGACAAAGCCATGGAAGACCATTGAAAATGGCATTTTTGTACAAGAATCCCGTTCTCCTGAACAAATCAAATGACATCAGCAACCCAGCAAGATATGAAAATCTACATAACAGATTACTTTTATGGTGATAGTAAGTCGGCCATTTAATTGCTCATTTTAGTATACAGATTCATTGTTTTATCGGTGCATATTCGTAACCAAATGGGAAAACATTGAGCTGAAAGATATCATATTTATGTACCAGTTACGTTTTCCAGTCAATCTGCCGGTTGTGATATATGACACGGACAAGCCATACCAATTTTGAGTAAACTCCATGGCATCAAGTAATGCATTTGTGCTTTTATAAGGCTGTCATATGTACTTTTCATCAACTTTGGTACCATGGTCAACATTGCGTCCATAAGATTATTTGCGCAATATTTGATATTCCATCGTTTCCTGGAGTAAACTCAAATCAATCAAGGCAATCAGCTAACTTCCTTACTGAAATCATGGTTCAACTTTAAGTATTCCATTCCATGATATTTTTATTTTGTACTCCCTTTTAACTTTATATTAATGCAGTGTAACATTACGTAACTCAATTACTGATAACAACGTTTAATTCAGCTATCATAATCGTACTGTCCAATAAATCAAACAATAATATGTTAGCTGCTAACTTTTGTACGCAAAGCATTCAAATGTGCTGGTGCCACACGTAGGCCAATTCATCATATTTTTAAAGTCGGTTTTCACAATTACAAAACATTCGCCCTCATGTGACTGGTCAACTGGATACCATTTTTCATATTCCAATTCCAGTTTTTTAAATTCCCTGGAGTTTATTAAACTGTCACAATATAACAAGAATCCGATTACAGTAATTGATTTATTGGCAACGGGGGATTTTATCATTTATACAAATATCATTGATATCTTAACAGGTGGTCCCTGACGTTGTATTGTATACTCCCTTCATTGGTCAGTCAGCCAATCAAAAACGTTTTGCAAACTGATCGTCGCCGAGCTGTGCAGGAGATCAAAGGGATCCGAACTATTAACCGTTAAAAAGTTTTTGCTAAATAATAAGCGGTATCGCTGTAATTGAAATTTATTATTATCATTTTACACTTGAACAGCAAGCTGAAAACAGCTAACCGGGTGTCTCTCAATCCATTTTGATATTTATTATAAATTTTAATTATAGTAATTAACTATATGTTTCAGTTTTTCCTAGATCCATTTGACGACAGGAAAGAGCAACATGGTAAGCATCCTTGTATGAAGACGGATGGTTCACCTCCATGAATGGGCTATACTTGAGTCGTGAAAAACTACCAAGTGCATTTAGGTAAGTATACTCTCACTGTGACAACACCCGGTATATCCAGCCAGGTTAATGCATTTTCATCAATTTGTGCGCAAATGTGCCATGCGACATTGCGATAATGTACCATGCGACAGTGTGTTTGCCACATGGCTCATTGTTGTATTGTCGTCATGTCGCCAATGCGACAGTGCGACAAAGCCTAAATCAATCACCATAGAAATCAGAAATATCTAGTTTTCGACTTATCAATTGAAAGGGAAAGTCGACCATATTGATTGACGTTTTCGAAATAAGCAATTGATATATATATTGCCATTACAATAATGATATTTTCTTCTCTCGCAATGGGTAACCACGATGTTTCAGTTTTCCGAGGCCCTACGACGACAGTAAGGGCAACATGGTAAGCATCTTGGATGACGACGGAGGGTTCACCTCCCATGAATGGCAATGGTATACCCGAGACCCTAGTGACGACAGGAAGGGCAACATGGTAATCATTAGATGACGACGGAGGGTTCACCTCCATGAATGGTATACTGGAGTCGTGAAAAAAACTACCAAGTTGCATTTAGGTAAGTATACTCTTACTGTGACAACACCGGTATAAAATGTGCCATGCGACAGTGCGATAATGTGCCATGCGACATTATGTTTGTCGCATGGCTCATTGTTCAATGTCGCAATTGTCACACATGCGACATTGCGACAAAAGCCTAAATCAATCACCATAGAAAATCAGAAATATCTAACTTTCTACTTATCAAATAGAAGGGAAAAGTCGGCCATGTTGATTGACGTGTTAAAATAAGCACTTCATACCTACACTATATTGCTATTACAGTAATGATAGATTTTCTTCTCTCGCAAATGGTAACCACGAAACGTGGCCGTTGTTGGAGACTATATGTTTCAGTTTTCCGAGACCCTAGTGACGACAGGAAAGGGCAACACGGTAAACATCCTTGGATGACGATGGATTGTTCAATTTCCATGAATGGTATACTGGAGACCGAGTGACGACAGGAAGGGCAACATGGTAAGCATCCTTGGATGAAGACGGATGGTTCAACTCCATGAATGGTATACTGAGAGTCTTGAAAAACTACCAAGTGCATTTAGGTAAGTATACTCTCACTGTGACAATACCCGGTATATCTGCCAGGTTAATATATTTTCATCAATTTGTACGCAAATGTGCCATGCGACAGTGCGATAATGTGCCATGCGACAGTGTGTTTGTCGCATGGCTCATTGTTACAATGTCGCATTGTCACCCATGCGACAGTGCGACAAAGCAAAAAATCAATCGCCATAGATTTCAGAAATATCTAAGTTTCGACTTATCAAATGAAAGGAAAGTCGGCCATGTTGATTGACGTGTTAAGATAAACACTTCATATTTATATTACCGTTACAATAATTCTATATTTTCGTCTCTCGCAAATGGTAACCACGAAACGTGGCTGTTGTTAGAGACTACGTCTTTCAGTTTTCCGACAACCGATGACGACGGGTAAGGGCAACATGGTAAGCATCCTTGGATAACGACGGATGGGTCACCTCCATGAATGGTATAATGTATATCCGAATGACGACAGGAAGGGGCAACATGGTAAGCATCCTTGAGTGACGACGGATAGTTCACCGCCATGAATGGTATATCCGAGACCCGAGTGACGACAGGAAGGGCAATAAAAAATAAAACAACATGGTAAGCATCCTTGGATGACGGACGGATGGGGTTCACCTCCATGAATGGTATAATGAGAGCAGTCTTGAAAAACTGCCAAATGCATTTAGGTAAGTATACTCTTTACTGTAACAATACCCGATGTATCTACCAGGTTAATGCATTTTTCATCAATTTGTGCGCAAATGTGTACATGCGACAGTGCGACAAAGCCTAAATCAATCACCATAGAAACCAGAAATATCTAAAAGTTCTTCTTATCAAATAGAAGGGAAAGTCGGCCACATGTTGATTGACGTATTTCGTAAAATAAGCACTTCATATATATATATTGCCATTACAATAATCATAATTTTCTTCTCATGCAAATGGTAACCACGAAACGTGGCCGTTGTTGGAGACTATATGTTTTTGGTTTTCCGAGACCATAGGTGACGACAGGAAGGGCAACACGGTAAGCATCCTTGGATGACGACGGATGCTTCACCTCCATAAATGGTATACTGAGAGTCTTGAATAACTACCAAGTGCATTTAGTTTAGAATACTCTCACTGTGACAACACCCGGTATAACTGCCAGGTTAATGTATTTCGTCAATTTGTACGCAAATGTGCCATGCAACAGTGCGATAATGTGCCATGCGACAGTGTGTTTGTCGCATGGCTCATTTTTACAATGTCGCATTGTCAACGCCCATGCGACAGTGTGCGACAAAGCAAAAATCAATCACCTTAGATTTCAGAAATATCTAATTTTCGACTTATCAACTGCAAGGGGAAGTCAGCCATGTTGATTGACGTGTTCGAAATAAGCACTTCAAATATATATTGCCATTTACAGGTACTGATATATTTTCTTCTCTCGCAAATGGTAACCACGAAAAGTGGCCCTTGTTGGAGACTATATGTTTCAGTTTTTCCGAGACCCGAGTGACGACAGCAAGGGCAACATGGTAAAAATCCTTGGATGACGATGAATTGTTCAATATACCATTAATGGTATACTGGAGACCCGAGTGACGACAGGGAAGGGCAACTTGGTAAGCAACATTGGATGGCGACGGATGGTTCACCTGCAGGAACGGTATACTTGAGTCCGTGAAAAACTACCAAGTGCATTTAGGTAAGTATACTCTCACTGTGACAACAGCCGGTATATCTGCCAGGTTAATGCATTTTCTTCAATTGGTACACAGATGTGCCACGCGATATTCCGACAATGTGCCATGTGACAGTGTGTTTTCGCATGGCTCATTTTTCCAAGATCCACAATGCGACAGTGCGACAAAGCCTAAATCAATGACGACAGGAATCAACTGCAAGGCAGCCACTTTTCGAAATAAGCACTTCAAATATATATAGCCATTACACTAATTATATATTTTTTTCTTTCGCATGGTAACCACGAAACATTTGTTGGAGACTATTTTTCCGAGACCCGATGACGACAGGAAAGACAACATGACGGATGGTTCACCTCCATGAATGGGTATACTGAGAGTCTTGAAAAACTGCCAAGTGCATTTAGGTAAGTATACTCTTACTGTGACAATACCCGATGTATCTACCAGGTTAATGCATTTTCATCAATTTGTGCGCAAATGTGTCATGCGACAGTGCGACAAAGCCTAAATCAATCACCATAGAAACCAGAAATATCTAAAGTTCTTCTTATCAAATAGAAGGGAAAGTCGGCCATGTTGATTGACGTATTAAAATAAGCACTTCATATATATATTGCCATTACAATAATCATAATTTTCTTCTCATGCAAATGGTAACCACGAAACGTGGCCGTTGTTGGAGACTATATGTTTTGGTTTTCCGAGACCATAGTGACGACAGGAAGGGCAACACGGTAAGCATCCTTGGATGACGACGGATGCTTCACCTCCATAAATGGTATACTGAGAGTCTTGAATAACTACCAAGTGCATTTAGTTTAGAATACTCTCACTGTGACAACACCCGGTATAACTGCCAGGTTAATGTATTTCGTCAATTTGTACGCAAATGTGCCATGCAACAGTGCGATAATGTGCCATGCGACAGTGTGTTTGTCGCAACATTCATTTTTCTAATGTCGCATTATCGCCCATGCGACAGTGCGACAAAGCGTAAATCAATCACCTTAGAAATCAGAAATATCTAATTTTCGACTTATCAACTGCAAGGGAAAGTCGGCCATATTGATTGACGTTTCGAAATAAGCACTTCAAATATATATTGCCATTACAGTACTGATATATTTTCTTCTCTCGCAAATGGTAACCACGAAAAGTGGCCCTTGTTGGAGACTATATGTTTCAGTTTTCCGAGACCCGAGTGACGACAGCAAGGGCAACATGGTAAAAATCCTTGGATGACGATGAATTGTTCAATTCCATGAATGGTATACTGGAGACCCGAGTGACGACAGGAAGGGCAACTTGGTAAGCAACATTGGATGGCGACGGATGGTTCACCTGCAGGAACGGTATACTTGAGTCGTGAAAAACTACCAAGTGCATTTAGGTAAGTATACTCTCACTGTGACAACAGCCGGTATATCTGCCAGGTTAATGCATTTTCTTCAATTTGTACACAAATGTGCCATGCGACATTCCGACAATGTGCCATGCGACAGTGTGTTTATCGCATGGCTCATTTTTCCAATGTCGCATTGTCGCCAATGCGACAGTGCGACAAAGCCTAAATCAATCACCAAAGAAATCAGAAATATCTAATTTTCGACTTATCAACTGCAAGGGAAAGTCAGCCATATTGAATGACGTTTCGAAATAAACACTTCAAATATATATATCGCCATTACAGTAATGATATATTTTCTTTTTTCGCAAATGGTAACTACGAAACGTGGCCCTTGTTGGAGACTATATCTTTCAGTTTTCCGAGAACCGAGTGACGACAGGAAGGGCAACATGGTAAGCATCCGTGGATGACGACGGATTGTTCAATTCCATGAATGGTATACTGGAGACCCGAGTGACGACAGGAAGGGCAACATGGTAAGCATCCTTGGATGACGACGGATGGTTCACCTCCATAAATGGTATACTGAGAGTCTTGAAAAACTACCAAGTGCATTTAGGTAAGTATAATCTCACTGTGACAATACTCGTTATATATGCCAGGTTAATGTAATTTTATCAATTTGTACGCAAATGTGCCATGCGACAGTGTGATAATGTGCCATGCGACAGTGCGACAAAGCCTTAATCAATCTCCATAGAAATTAGAAATATCTAAAGTTCTTCTTATCAAATAGAAGGGAAGGTCGGCCATGTTGATTGACGTGTTAAAATAAGCACTTCATATATATATTGCCTTTACAATAATTATATATTTTCTTCTCACGCAAATGGTAACCACGAAACATGGCCCTTGTTGGACACTATATGTTTCAGTTTTCCGAGACCCGAGTGACGACAGGAAGGGCAACATGGTAAGCATCCTTGGATGACGACGGATGGTTCTCCTTCACGAATGGGAAAAAAAGAGTCGTGAAAAACTACCAACTGCATATAGGTAAGTATACTTTAACTTACATAATTGTAAAGAAATTATTCTAAATAATGAATGTTTATCATTTTTTGCAACTATACGTCATTCGAGAACTCGACATGCGCCATGCGACAGTGTGTTTGTTGCATAGCGCATTGTCGTACTTGTCAAATGACATATTGTCGCACTATCGCATGGCATATTGGCGCACTGTTGCATGAACCATTGTCGTATTCATTGACGTTTCGAAATAAGCACGTGATATATACTGCTATCACGCTAATTATATACTTCTTTCTCTCGCAAATGGTAACAACGAGTCGTGGCCGTTGTTGGAGACTATGTTTCAGTTTTCCGAGCCCCGAGTGACGACAGGAAGGGCAACATGGTAAACATCCTTTAATGACGACGGATGGTTCGCCTCCATGAATGGTAAAAAAGAGGCGTGAAAAACTACCAAGTGCATATAGGTAAGTATACTTTAACTTAACGTTTTTGTAAAGAAACTATTCTAAATAATGAATTTTTATCAATTTGGCATGCGACAACTCGACAATGCGCCATGTGACAATGTGTTTGTCGCATAGCGCATTGTCGGACTGTTGCATGGCATAATGTCGCACTGTCGCATGGCGCATTGTAGTATTGATTGATGTCTCGAAATAAGCACATCATACATACTGCTATCACACTAATCATATACTGCTTTCTCTCGAAAATGGTAACCACGGGATGTGGCCGTACCATATGTTTTAGTTTTCCGAGACCCGAGTGACGACATGAAAGGCAACATGGTATGCATCCTTGGATGAATACGGATGGTTCACCTCCATGAATGGTAAAATGAAATCGTCACGAACTACAAACTGCATTTAGTTAAGTATAAAAACGTGACAAACATATATCCAGAATATCTGCTCATATTAATTGTAAAGACACTGTTATAAATATTGAATTTGTCTCACTGTCGCATGACATATTGGCGCACTGTCGTATGACTCATTGTCGTATTCATTGACGTTTCGAAATAAGCACGTCATATACACTGCTATCACACTAATAATATACTTTTTTCTCTCGCAAATGGTAATCACGTACGGTGGCCGTTTTTAGAGACTATATGTTTCAGTTTTCTGAGACCCGAGTGACGACAGAGAGGGCAACATGGTAAGCATCCTTAGATGTCGACTCATTGTTAACCTCCATGAATGGTAAACTGGAGTCATGAAAAACTACCAACCGCATTTAGGTAGGTATACTTTGATTTACGTATTTGTTAAGAAAGTATTCTAAATAATGAATTTTTATCAATTTTATCGACTTTTCGCCATGCGATAACTCGACAATGCGCCATGTGACAATGTTTTTGTCGCATAGTGCATAGTCGGACTGTTGCATGGCATACTGTTGCAATGTCGCATGGCGCATTGTCGTATTGATTGATGTCTCGAAATAAGCACATCATTCATACTGCTATCACACTAATTATATACTGCTTTCTCTTGCGAATGGTAACCACAAGAGGTGACCGTACCATATGTTTTAGTTTTTTGAGACCCGAGTGACGACAGGAAAGGCAACATGGTAAGCATCCTTGGATGACGACAGATGGTTCACCTCCATGAATGGTAAACTGAAATCGTCACGAACTACAAACTGCATTTAGGTAAGTATAAAAACGTGACAAACATATATCCAGAATATCTGCTCATATTAATTGTAAAGACACTGTTATAAATATTGAATTTGTCTCACTGTCGCATGACATATTTTCGCACTATCGCATGACTCATTGTCGTATTCATTGATGTTTCGAAATAAGCAAGTCATATATACTGTTATTACAATAATTATATACTTCTTTCTCTACAAATGGTAACCACGTGGGGTGGCCATTTTTGAAGACTATATGTTTCAGTTTTCCGAGACCCGAGTGACGACAGAAAGGGGAACATGGTAAGCATCCTTAGATGTCGACTCATGGTTAACCTCCATGAATGGTAAACTGGAGTCATGAAAAACTACCAACTGCATTTAGGTAAGTATACTTTAACTTACGTAATTGTAAAGAAATTATTCTAAATAATGAATGTTTATCAATTTGTGCACCTATACGCCATGCGACAACTTGACAATGCGCCATGCGACAGTTTGTTGCATAACGCATTGTCGTATTTTCGCATAGCATATTGTCGCACTATTGCATGACCCATTGTCGCACTGTCGCATGACACATTGTCGTATTCATTGACGTTTCGAAATAAGCACGTCATATACACTGCTATCACACTAATTATATACTTCTTTCTCTCGCAAATGGTAACCACGTACGGTGGCCGTTTTTAGAGTCTATATGTTTCAGTTTTCTGAGACCCGAGTGACGACAGAGAGGGCAACATGGTAAGCATCCTTAGATGTCGACTCATGGTTAACCTCCATGAATGGTAAACTGGAGTCATGAAAAACTACCAACCGCATTTAGGTAGGTATACTTTGATTTACGTATTTGTTAAGAAACTATTCTAAATAATGATGTTTATCAATTTTATCGACTTTACGCCATGCGATAACTCGACAATGCGCCATGTGACAATGTTTTTGTCGCATAGCGCATTGTCGGACTGTTGTATGGCATAATGTTGCACTGTCGCATGGCGCATTGTCGTATTGATTGATATCTCGAGATAAGCACATCATATATACTGCTATTACATTAATTATACACTTCTTTCTTTCACAAATGGTAACCACGTGAGGTGGCCGTTTTTGGAGACCATATGTTTCAGTTTTCCGAGACCCGAGTGACGACAGGAATGGCAACATGGTAAGCATTCTTTGAGACGACGGATGGTTCACCTCCATGAATCGTCACAAACTACAAACTGCATTTAGGTAAGTATAAAAAACGTTAACAACGTATATCCAGAATACATGCTCAGTTTAATTGTAAAGACACTGTTCTAAATAATGAATTTGTATCAATTTGTGCGACTATACGTCATGCGACAACTCGACAATGCGCCATGCGACAGTGTGTTTGTTGCATAGCGCATTGACGTATTGTCGCATGACATTTTGTTGCACTATCGCATGGCATATTGACGCACTGTCGCATGACCCATTGTCGTATTCATTGACCATATCAATATAAACTACTATCACACTAATTATATACTTCTTTCTCTCGCAAATAGTTACCACGTACGGTTGCCGTTTTAGAGACTATATGTTTCAGTTTTCTGAGACCCGAGTGACGACAGGAAGGGCAACATGGTAAGCATACTTGGATGACGACTTATGGTTAACCTCCATGAATAGTAAATTGGAGTCGTGAAAAACTACCAACTGCATTTAGGTAGGTATACTTTGATTTACGTATTTGTTAAGAAACTATTCTAAATAATGAAAGTTTATCAATTTTATCGACTTTACGCCATGCGATAACTCGACAATGCGCCATGTGACAATGTTTTTGTCGCATAGCGCATTGTCGGACTGTTGCATGGCATAATGTTGCACTGTCGCATGGCGCATTGTCGTATTGATTGATGTCTCGAAATAAGAACATCATATATACTCCTTTCACATTAATTATACACTTCTTTCTTTCACAAATGGTAACCACGTGAGGTGGCCGTTTTTGGAAACCATGTTTCAGTTTTCCGAGACCCGAGTGACGACAGGAATGTAACATGGTAAGCATCCTTGGATGACGACGGATGGTTCTCCTTCACGAATGGTAAAAAAGAGTCGTGAAAAACTACCAACTGCATATAGGTAAGTATACTTTAACTTACATAATTGTAAAGAAATTATTCTAAATAATGAATGTTTATCATTTTGTGCAACTATACGTCATTCGACATCTCGACATGCGCCATGCGACAGTGTGTTTGTTGCATAGCGCATTGTCGTACTTGTCAAATGACATATTGTCGCACTATCGCATGGCATATTGGCGCACTGTTGCATGAACCATTGTCGTATTCATTGACGTTTCGAAATAAGCACGTGATATATACTGCTATCACGCTAATTATATACTTCTTTCTCTCGCAAATGGTAACAACGAGTCGTGGCCGTTGTTGGAGACTATGTTTCAGTTTTCCGAGCCCCGAGTGACGACAGGAAGGGCAACATGGTAAACATCCTTTAATGACGACGGATGGTTCGCCTCCATGAATGGTAAAAAAGAGTCGTGAAAAACTACCAACTGCATATAGGTAAGTATACTTTAACTTACGTTTTTGTAAACAAACTATTCTAAATGATGAATTTTTATCAATTTGGCATGCGACAACTCGACAATGCGCCATGTGACAATGTGTTTATCGCATAGCGCATTGTCGGACTGTTGCATGGCATAATGTCGCACTGTCGCATGGCGCATTGTAGTATTGATTGATGTCTCGAAATAAGCACATCATACATACTGCTATCACACTAATTATATACTGCTTTCTCTCAAAATGGTAACCACGAGAGGTGGCCGTACCATATGTTTTAGTTTTCCGAGACCCGAGTGACGACAGGAAAGGCAACATGGTAAGCATCCTTAGATGACGACGGATGGTTCACCTCCATGAATGGTAAACTGAAATCGTCACGAACTACAAACTGCATTTAGGTAAGTATAAAAACGTGACAAACATATATCCAGAATATCTGCTCATATTAATTGTAAAGACACTGTTATAGATATTGAATTTGTCTCACTGTCACATGACATATTGGCGCACTGTCGTATGACTCATTGTCGTATTCATTGACGTTTCGAAATAAGCACATCATATACACTGCTATCACACTAATTATATACTTCTTTCTCTCGCAAATGGTAACCACGTACGGTGGCCGTTTTAGAGACTATATGTTTCAGTTTCTGAGACCCGAGTGACGACCAGGAAGGGCAACATGGTAAGCACACTTGGATGTGGACTCATGGTTAACCTCCATGAATGGTAAACTGGAGTCGTGAAAAACTACCAACTGCATTTAAGGATTGAATCTTGCTTTGGTCGATTTCATGGGGTGATGAATTGAGTTGCTCTTGGAACAAATTGAATGACCTACTGCGAAGTATATAGATAAAAATGGTTATGGACCAGTGGAGGACTGACAACCATCGCGAAGTTATGATTGGATACGTAATAAACACATGGAATATAACATATGAGGAGTACATAAATAAAAATGGTTATGGACCAGTGGAGGGCTGACATAACCATCGCGAAGTTATGATTGGATACGTAATAAACACTTGGAATATAACATATGAGGAGTACATAAATAAAAATGGTTATGGACCAGTGGAGGGCTGACATAACCATCGCGAAGTTATGATTGGATACGTAATAAACACTTGGAATATATAACATATGATGAGTACATAAATAAAAATGGTTATGGACCAGTGGAGGGCTGACATAACCATCGCGAAGTTATGATTGGATACGTAATAAACACTTGGAATATAACATATGAGGAGTACATAAATAAAAATGGTTATGGACCAGTGGAGGGCTGACATAACCATCGCGAAGTTATGATTGGATACGTAATAAACACTTGGAATATAACATATGATGATTATATAAATAAAAATGGTTATGGACCAGTGGAGGGCTGACATAACCATCGCGAAGTTATGATTGGATACGTAATAAACACATGGAATATAACATATGAGGAGTACATAAATGAAAATGGTTATGGACCAGTGGAGGGCTGACATAACCATCGCGAAGTTATGATTGGATACGTAATAAACACATGGAATATAACATATGAGGAGTACATAAATAAAAATGGTTATGGACCAGTGGAGGGCTGACATAACCATCGCGAAGTTATGATTGGATACGTTATAAACACATGGAATATAACATATGAGTATATAAATAAAAATGGTTATGGACCAGTGGAGGGCTGACATAACCATCGCGAAGTTATGATTGGATACGTAATAAACACTTTGAATATAAAATATGAGGAGTACATAAATAAAAATGGTTATGGACCAGTGGAGGGCTGACATAACCATACATTGTTTATTGAATCTTGATATGCGCTTAATTGCTGATGTCATTTTGCAATATGGCCAATATATACAGGCATACTCTACTACAAAATTCATGTACATGTATATCATTTACGAGATAGACTGATGTCTAACAGTTTCTGCACGCATACAATAGACAGTACACTACATTTGTAACACACCAAAAATAACAGGTTGAATATGTGTCAGTTTAACGTAATATGTTCATTTTTCATCTTTTCAATTGAATATTGTTTTCATTTCCATTAAAATTGTCGTCTCTTAATAAATATTGCTACTGTTGGATTGAAAAAAATCAACAGACTGAACTCAATAGCAGTGACACGTTTTTGTTCATTTTTATAAATGATGGAGACAGTTTTCCCCAACTCCTACTAACAGCTGCAACATTGCACCAATACTCTTCTCACTTTTACATACCTAAATATAAGTACATGCAGCTACCACACAAACGCTTTAACATATTTTGTCTTTGTAACTACGAGGGGGGGGGGGAGCCCATTTTCTGTAAGCCTGTAACAATAACATTGCAAGATAATGGATTCAAATTATTCGATTTTTCTATTTATTTTTTGCCATTCAATATATAAGGAATTATCTGTTAAGAACTGTCCTTTATTTCCTACTTACTAACAGACATAACAATACCATATGTCCTGTTAATGACCAAATGACATGATGACATGCTAAATTAGATTTGATGTTCGTACCCAATCCTTGTCCCTGACTGCCGAGGCCATTTCATGAGTGCCTCCCCTGCTGTGTAGATATTAATTGCTTATCTCCGATATAATATTTGTGTTTTGATGGAAAAGATCTTAATTGAGGTTTGCTGGCTTCTGTCAGTCAAGTACCTTTATATCACCCTACACGACACTCATTAGTGTATCTTTTGACTTAAATACTACTATACCGTTTTATATTCTGGCACTTTTTAACCTGTACAATCATGCAACAAACACACATAAACATAGGGTGCAATTGGAGGGCCTCCACGTGGCGCACCTGGAAACACTGGACATTTAGACCGATACAGATTGTCTGTAGCGCGTTTTTTGTCAAGTGGCTAATCTCCATAAAATAGTCTTCTTCAATTTTCCATAAAATGTATTTTTTTGACTCGGACCTGTACATTATTGCTCGTTTCCCTTCATTTCATCTGTGACATTCCTTTACTTTAATTTTTCTTGAAACTGGGATATGATTTCCTAACATAATGAAAAAGCTCCAAGAGTTATCTCCCTTTCGCAAGTCTCTTCATTTAATCTGCGACACTCCTTCAGGTGTCGCCCCCCCTAGTATGAAATGAGAGACGTAAGGTGCGATAACAGAGTTATCATGTTAACACGACAACGTTTACCTACCAACACGCTTATAACCGCAAGTTAATTAATAAGGAAACTGACAGATTCTTTGTAACGATATTTTAAAGTTAAGTAAATCCTGGCGTGATCTATCGACTGAGATAGATGTTGACTCTGCGAAAATTCATTTGAGGGAGAAATTTTGGGTCAAACAGGCAAAAGTCGACATTTTCATCGCTAGTTTCTGTTTAATTAGTTCTAGCAAACAAACACTCATAGTTGACAAATTGAGATTTTACACATTAAAAGTAATTCTGAACAAAACGGTATTTGAAAATGTTATAAAGAACAGACGGTCTTGGAAATGAGTGGTATTTCACAGGTTCCCAGTAAATTTCCACGGCAGACGTGATATTTTGGGACTTGGGCCGCGCCTTCCTTCAAAGCTATTCTGACCGATTGGACCGACGAGTGTGCCATTCACAAATTGGTCGTATTTATAAAAAATATCTGTTTATTCTATGATATAATTACTTGAATTTATAAAACATTTTATAAGTCTTGCAATGATATCCAAAAATTACAGGAAATTATCTGGACCTACATCTTGTGAGGAGACCTTCTCATAGCTCTCAATTAACTGTTTGGCAAAGATATGGCTACCTCCACAAGGACGGTATGGTTATCTGATGGCGGAGAAGACAAGCATCTGCATGTAGCCTGTAACAATGGAGAAGACATGAAGACTCGAGGGAAGAAAAAATAACAAACACGAAGCCTTTGATACCATAATGAGGTAAGCCAGATCTGCTACAACGATGAGGAATGGGTTAGGAAATATGGAAATTACGATAATGAAGGAATGTCAGAGAAACAAGGTACTGGTGAAAATGGAGGGAACATGAAACTTGTGGAAATGAACATGTTTGATGCAAAGTTTAAGTCCAATTATCAGATACATTCTTCAGTTACAAAATGATTCAATACACGAAAAAGTCATAGATGATCTAACAGAAGTCATTGATGTTGGAATCATTGTAATGAATACCTTTCAGTTGGCATTCATAGCCAATCAGACGACCATCAGGATAATGACAACCATCAAGATAGTGACGACCATCAGATGGCAGACATTCCTGGATAGTGACTAAAATTAAAATTGGTACTTTCCCAGGTATAATATGTTTTTGAGAATGAACGTTTTGTGTTATTTCTGTAATACTCCAATATTTAGTAACAGTGCATAGCACTTGTTGTTCGACTTGTTCAAGCTGTGTTTAAACAAAAATACACAGTGTATTACTTGCAGAAATGTTTCATTTCACAAAAAGTGTTATAAGTAACCAATTTATGTACTTTTTATTTGGCAAAAGTATCTGGCCATGATTTATAAGTCAAAAAACGGCAAATCAAAGTGATACACATGTAAGCAGCCATGTTGGTTTTCTACAAAGGAAATGGTAATACTTCTAATGTTATTTTTTTCGAAAATATTCTCAAATTAAGTAAACATTAAGATATGGATATATTTACTTTTTTATTTAATTTTTTCTTTGAAGAGACATTGATAATTTTAGTAATTAATATATGAATATAGAAATGATTAATTTGATTAAGAAACGGCACTTTGATTTATACTGGATTTATTAGTGTTGAAATTGTTATTTCAGAAATAAGAAATTTGAAATAAATTTACTTCAGTTATTTCAGGAAATAACGTTATTCAACTTATTGATCTTGAATCAACTTTAAATATCAAAATACCACGACCGTTGTCTCTGCGCCGGTTTCTGTTACTTCTGTTCCGGCTCCCTTTGCCACGATTCCTCAAGGGCCATACCAGATATACTTTGGGTCTGCCCCTTCGATGACTGTTCCTCTTCTGTTACAGATGCCTAGTCCAGGTCAGCAGTTTGTTCCGATACCAATACAGCCATCCCGCCTCAACAAAGTCCTGTCCAGGTGGTTCCTCAAAATGCCATTCCGACTCAGCAGTTCGTCCCTATACAGATACTGCCATCCCCTCCTCTACCAAGTCCTGTCCAAGTGGTTCCTCAAAGCACCACTCCATCTCAGCAGTTTGTCTCGATTGTACCACAGGAATCCACGATGTCGCGTCTACCATCACCACTTCGTCCGTCACCATCCAGCCCTGGCCCATCGCGAAGCAGCAACTCGTACTACAAACGTCAAAACGAAGAGGTCGAGAAAGGCAGGGTTGTGAGGACTGCAATATTATCATTTGAAGAATGGACAGAGATGATGAAGGCTAGAAGCTACACCACCAGAGAAATCCCAAGATTTAGGGATCCCTGATCTCCGTTTACATATACCAAGTGCTGAACAACAAGGCACGAGGGGGGATATAAATATTTTAATGCTGCCTAGCAACATTGCTAGAAGGTCCCAAGCCCTTGAAAAAGCAGAGGGGAAATATTTGTATTCACTGAAAAAACCCCAACAAACACTGTGATAAATCGTGTAGTGTCGATAGTAATTCCTATGGTGAAGTGGCTATCACAATTGTCACTAAGTGGCAGGAGACCCGGGTTCGATTCCTGGTGGGAATTTCAGCACAATTGGTTTGTTACAGCTTTTTTGGTCATATTTTGATATCTCGAGTCATAATTATATGAAGGATCATTCAAATATAAAATTCTTGGTTCATGTTGCGAATTAAATTGTGTAATTGTATATGATATTTTCATTTTGGGGTCATTTTGCAAATTAAATTGCGTAATTTTATGTGAAATTTGCATCATTTTTTCTTTTCATTTAAAAAAAACGAACAAACACTGTGAAAGACCATGTAGTGTTGAAAGCAATTCCTATGGTGAAGTGGTTATCACAATTGTCACTATGTGGCAGGAGACCCGGGTTCGATTCCCGGTGGGAATTTCAGCACAATTGGTTTATTACAGCTTTTTTGGTCATATTTTGATATCTCGAGTCATAATTAGGGCTTTTCACCACAGGGCTTTTCACCATGTGGTGAAAAGACCTATTGTTTTTGTTCTGTTTTTTAGCTCACCTGGTCCGAAGGACCAAGGTGAGCTTATGCCATAAATTTTTCTCATTGTAAGAGTCTTTGTGATAATTACAAAAACAAAAACAAAAAAAAACAGGTGAGCGATACAGGCCCTTTGGGCCTCTTGTTATTATTATTCTTCTACACTTTTTTGTGTCCAAAAGATCTTCAAAATGGTAAGAGGTATGCCAATGGCCTTATTGTTATATTGTATGGCATGAGTTGAAGGGGTGACCGCAACATTTTTAAGTAGGTCAAAAATCCAAGATGGCCGCCATGACGTCATACCTAAAAAGTTTAAAACAGCCATAACTCAAAAACCGTTTAAGATACAGCAAATATTTTTGATGTTTTATGTAGATCGTATAAAAGACTAACTTTTATTCAATTACAGCAATTAGGTCAGAGGTCAAACAAAAAAGTTCGCTATGGGGTCAACGTTCGCGAATTATTATTTTTTTTGATTTTGCGAAATTTCTTTTTACATATCGATGCAGAATGTCATTCTGATGAATTTGGTGTCTTTTATTTTTCGGTAGCACTTCCGGTTAATGCTGTATGCCATTTTGAAAAACAATCCTTTGATCTTTGCTAAATTCCCGCCAAATTTAAAAATGCTTATAAATCACTAACAGTTCTTTTCACAGATTTCATCCAATAATATTTTTTGCAGAGAGTTCTCTTCGGCTGATCAAACTTCATGCAGATCTTCACTAAAACACTTTTATTCAGGGCTGAAAGTCAAGGTCATTTATTGGTTACAACTTCAAAACCCATGCATTACCTAGTTCTTAACTTACCTGGCAATGACGGTATTGTAAACTAAATATAGTGAAAAGCCCGCCAAATTGTCTATGGCAATTTCTAGTTATTAGTTGTTTTTTTTCTAGCTAATGTATTATCGATCATGCATTATTATCAAGAATTCTTTAAGACATAAAACATAAACTGATATTGTTCAGGGTAAGATTTTTATAAAAATTTGCATCTAAAAAGAACAAAAACGGTAATGTTAGCTAAATTCAAAAGGTTTTGAACCGTTTTCATCCTTCTTTATCTCTTGGATTGACTGGAAGTATTGTATCATTTTAACTTATTTGTACTAACCTAAAGTTTGTCTTACTTTATACACGATTTCATATTTCAAGAATTGCAAAATTAGCAGATATTGTACTTTAAAAGTGGTCAAACGTGTGATTTCTTTATATTTTCTTATTTTTCGGGTGTTGAAAAAACGACTTTCTGAACATATGATTTTTGGCGACTTTTTTCTTGGAAAAATACTAAGATCCTCCAACCCGAAAAGCAGAAAACAAATTCTGTGGCAAATATTTTGGAGGTTAAGCCTCTATTTTTCGTATTTTTACTGGACTATTGGTAAGTTTATATAATAAGTGTATTTGACAGTTTAGTTTTGTAATCTGCCTTGGCTTTTCTTATCGCATCAACACATGAATTACGTATTTTTTGAACTTATTAAAATGGATCTGACTTTGAGTATGTTTAGCTTTCCTATGCATACGTTTCTTAGCTCATATCAGAGCTCTGATATTATTATGAATCCAAGGGAACCTCGAGGACGAACAGTAATTATTTTGTTGGGAACTGAACATGCAGCACAAGTTAAAATTGATTCGGTTAAAAAGTTAATAGCATCTTGCGGAGAGCTATTATTTATATTAACCTGCCAATCGATTCCACCAAGTTTGTTATTGAACAGCTGATAGTTGTATAGCCATATTTTTCTTTTAAATGTACAATTGTAGGTGTTTGTAGGTGTTTTTATGAATATCAATATTATAAGACTCTTTCTACCCGAGGGTCACAAAATGTAGTAAAATCCGAAGCTTGTCGAGGGTTTCGCAACATTTTGTGATTCCGAGGGTAGAATATACATTTCCTTCATATCCACTTATGAAAGAGTATTTTTTCTTTCATACCTCGACGTTTAAATGCAATTTTACAACTACGAGATCCCGCCATTTTGAAATAAATTCGAAAACATCCAAGAGTGAAAGCCAATTTTTCATAATAAAAAATTAAGTGATATTTTCCACAAAAATTCCGTTGTTTGCATTTTTTATAGTAAAACCAGTTAAGTTTGTGAAAAAAAATGTTAAAATTGTACCGAGGAAATAAAAATTTTGTTGACGCCGTGACGTCACGAGGCTTTATTGCATGGGTAGCCATGCAATACAGCCTCACGCGACATGAGTTTATTGCCCTAGACCAGCCAGTATTACACCCGTATGGATAAAAGAAATAAATAGTATCTATCTAAAGCTGATAGAAATGATTCTCCAACTGATACCTTTTTAATTATATTCATATTATCAACTATGCACAAATCGAGTAAAGAAGAAGTTCTAACTAATTGCGTAAGGGAATAACGATGTAGAATATCTTTTATATGTATTAGTCCGTGTGTACCTGGCATGTTGAACATGTTTTCATTAAAGATGCTCTAGTCCGTGTGTACCTGGCATGTTGAACATGTTTTCATTAAAGATGCTCCACCGCCGACAGGACATAAATGATATTCATCATTTGAACAATAATTGGCGTTTAATCGTGTATGTATATGTATAATTAACACAAAAAAATAATATAAAATAATTTATTTTGCCTTTTGTGCGTGAGCAATCAGTACTTCATTCTATATAGGATATAGTGGCATGGAATTTTTTCGGGATGCAATTAATTATTTTTCATAGTTTTAACTTAAACTAAAATTAGAAGCTCAAACTTTTCAATAGTGGTAAGGGTGTTAAAGGATTTGTGCAGCCAAAATTTTTTTTTGATAATACGTCAGGATATTGCTTTGGATGAATGAAAAATTAAGTCCCACCCAACCAATCGCCTATCTTTTATCGCTATCGGTTGGTTTTGGTCGTGATTTACGGGTAGCGTCGACTACGGTTCAGAGATAATGAGCTAGGTGGTCACGTGGTCTTGTGATGTCAGAGTAGTCCGCGGCTACACAAGGTAAGCCTAGTACTATACATGTATATAGCACATATACATGTACGTATACGTTAGATCTACAATTTGAGTTTTTCGAGTAAATGGTTATTCTAGCTTTATGATGTAGATATTTTCAGTTTCAAAACATTCCATTTACACCACTTTAAAAATTCAGACAAGTATATATCTAACTTTAGCTTAGATAATCAGTCCAATTTGATAGCGATATCAAAAAGATGTTCGGATCAGTCTGGACTTAGATTTAGATAGCATAGGATGTAAATTTCAGTGTAATAAAAAACAGTATAATGTAACACTATCTTTTACGAGTAAAATCCCAAAATTTAGCATGAATATATCTAGAATCCGTGTTTTTATTTCAAACTTCTGCTATAACGATGCAAACACGGCACAGTTTTTGAGTAAAAATAAAATGTGGACGGTTATCAGTTATGTGATATTGGAGTAACAGTACCGAACTTATACCGAAAATAATATGTTTATCTATATTGTTGCCTTTGAAACTTTATCCATAACGTTTACTAAAAAGCAGAAATAAATCAATGGTATCAGTTTAAGTGTAGATTTAAATTCATTATTTCAAAATTATACTAAATCCTTAAAATAGTATATTCATTGTCGACCGTTTTGTATATCATACCGTGATTTAATAGTATGATATATGAACATTTATCGTAAAATCCAAAAAGTAACCACATAAAGTGTTCAAATGAAAATTGAAATTACTTGTATACAGGCATTATAAAAAGATATAATATCTTGTACCTTTTTAAAAATATACTAAGTGATATTTAAATAAGCATATTTAGTGTGATAATGTTGTACATTTAGATTCGAAACGGTGAAAATACATGCTTAGAATTTTTACTAATACCTTAGAAATTGCGGAAGATTGGTATATGCCACGATTCCGTAATTACAGTACTAGACTGGAATAATTTTTAAGGTTAAACCTTTAGTTGAAATAGTTCTTAGAACCATTTTTGTTTCTGAATAAGTCACCTTCCAATTTTTGTTTTACCTGTGTACGACATATATATGTGTTTGTAATATATATTCCTAGGTATGATCAGGTATATTTTACTTCCATTTGCTTTTACATCTTCATTTTAAAAATGGAGGTGACAATAAAAAAAACCTAGAGCATAGATGTACGGGGTTTCCATAATTCAAATCACAATCCAATTAACGGATGTCCTAACCTGATTGACAGTAAGACAATAGCAAATATCCGATATAGTCCACCGAATAGCAAATTGCCCGCGGCCAGGTAATTACAGGTGAGTTCGATGAATGGCGTTGTGTACAGGTAAACAACATCCTGGTCAAGGTATTACATAACCATCAAACCAAAGGCATGGCTAATTATATATCTATAATATCGGTGTATCAACTCGTATAATTAAAAATTAAATTGAAAGCGACCGCACGGTTTGAAAAATTGTTTGTTTTGCTTAATATCTCAATTATTTGATCTTTTATAATATCAAAAGTAAATTCTTTCTACCACATGTTGAAACGTTTTACGGTATTGTAATAAATGTATCTCGATTTATTCGGTTAGCAACACACAACACAATGTTTGTAATTATCAATCATCGATGTGTACGTATGTCAAGCAACATATCCTTGATGCTTGAATCAAGGATTTCTTAAATTGTTACGTAAAATTTCATTTTACAGTCACAAGCCTACAGGAAAATATTATCTAATTTAAGCTTATTCGTTGCTGAACTCCTCGACAAAAAATCTGAAACTTTTATTTCTGTGTGGATTTTCTTTCATAATTACACGAAGATACCTGCTATTAGAGCATAAATTAGTGTATTTGAAACATCGAATTTCACTCTTTTAGTTATTTATATTCGAGCCAAAGTTATTGTACGATTAACTTCACTCAAAAGTAATCATAAAAAAATCTTTGATCGGCTTTTCCTGTGACCGTCGATGTAAGTGATAGCACATCAGTTATAGTACAGCTATAAGCCACGGACTATTGTGACGTCACACGGTTTAGAGCTAGAAAATATGCATAATCGGGTGGTCAGAAAATTTGACCTCGATATCGGCGGTTTACAGGTTATTCCGGTCGCACGCGACACGGAGAGGTTTCTATATGGTCTAATAAAGCCATTTCCAGCATAAACTGAAATTATCATTTTTGACTGCACAAATCCTAACTTTTGTAACTGAAGAAATATACTTAATCGTCTGCTGTTGTTTTTGATAGTGAAAAATGCTATTTGTCAGCGGTGGAGTATCTTTAAAATCACCAGTTATAAAGATATTCTCAGTATTTGTATCAACAGCAAGATCTATAGAGTTTTCTATGAGGAGCCATATATCGTTTTTGGAAAAATAGTGTGATTTATCTGTCATCCCATTTAGTGATTTATTGATCACCACATTGTGTGTGATATATCTGTCACCACATATCGTGATTTATCTGTCACCACATATCGTGATTTATCTGTCACTACATATTGTGATTTATCTGTCACCACATAGTGTGGTATATATCTGTCACTACATAGTGTGTGGTGTATCTGTCACCACATATGTGTGGTGTATCTGTCACCACATATCGTGATTTATATGTCACTACATATTGTGATTTATCTGTCACCACAAAGTTTGTGATTTATCTGTCACCACATATTGTGAAATATCTGTCACCACAAAGTTTGTGATTTATCTGTCACCACATATCGTGTTTTATCTGTCACCACAAAGTTTGTGATTAATCTGTCACCACATAGTGTGTGCTTTATCTGTCACCACATAGTGTGATATATCTGTCACAACATAGTGTGTGATGTATCTGTCACCACATATCGTGATTTATCTGTCACTACATATTGTGATTTATCTGTCACCACATAGTGTGTGCTTTATCTGTCACCACATAGTGTGTGATATATCTGTCACCACATAGTGTGTGATGTATCTGTCACCACATATCGTGATTTATCTGTTACTTCATATTGTGATTTATCTGTCACCACAAAGTTTGTGATTTATCTGTCACCACATTTTGTGAATTATCTGTCACCACATAGTGTGTGATTTATCTGTTACCACATAGTTTGTGATTTATCTGTCAACACAAAGTTTGTGATTTATCTGTCACCACATAGTGTGTGATTTATCTGTCAACACATAGTGTGTGATTTATCTGTCACCACATATCGTGATTTATCTGTCACTACATATTGTGATTTATCTGTCACCACAAAGTTTGTGATTTATCTGTCACCACATAGTGTGTGATTTATCTGTTACCACATAGTTTGTGATTTATCTGTCACCACAAAGTTTGTGATTCATCTGTCATTACATATTGTGATTTATCTGTCACCACATATCGTGATTTATCTGTCATCATATATCGTTATTTATCTGTCACCACATATCGTGATTTATCTGTCATTACATATTGTGATTTATCTGTCACCACAAAGTTTGTGATTTATCTGTCATTACATATTGTGATTTATCTGTCACCACATATCGTGATTTATCTGTCATCATATATCGTTATTTATCTGTCACCACATATCGTGATTTATCTGTCATTACATATTGTGATTTATCTGTATCCACATAGTTTGTGGTTTATCTGTCTCAACATTTCAGTATTTATCTGTCACCACATAGTGTGTAATTTGTCTGTCACCACATAGTGTGTGATATATCTGTCACCACATAGTGTTTGATTTATCCGTCACCACATATCGAGTCTGCTTTATCTGTCATCACTCAGCGTTAAATTTAGCGCATTTATGGTTGTCATGCGCGTTTCATTTGTCACCGTTGCGTATAGCAGGTGAGTTAAAATGTATCTGGCGTTTTATCTTGTCATGAGCAAAACACTGAAAGAAGCCGAATTCTGTTACTCGTAGGATTCCGCGTTTTAATGATGGCTGTCTATAGCAATATCGTCAGGAATTTCACACTAGTTAGCCGCTATATATGATACTTCAAGTTGAAAGTCAAAGCGATTACTTTGCTGACAAACCTCCGTTTTATTTCTGACTTAACGAATTTCATCTAACGGCACATTTGTGGAACAATTAAAGCTCATCAATGGTTGTGTTTGACGATGTGTTTTCTGTTTATTTCACTGGCTATAGTTAATTCTAGATCATAGCTTTCTGCCCCTGTATCATATGTTCCGTGAGAGACATTTGACTGTTGAGTTTGAGTAAAAAGACAGACAAGGGAAGAAATAGCTCAAATTCTGACTTTACTTCAAAACGCCAAGAAGAGTTGATTTAATATATATATATATTTATATACCGAAATAAATATGTAATATGCTTGTTACTTAACCTGCTAAAACACAGCTAGGGCCATTTAAGGATGCATACCGGGTATACAACGACACACAATCGCCTACCACCATTC
Source organism: Argopecten irradians (assembly GCF_041381155.1). Taxonomy (NCBI): domain Eukaryota; kingdom Metazoa; phylum Mollusca; class Bivalvia; order Pectinida; family Pectinidae; genus Argopecten; species Argopecten irradians. Next base: position 25,167,398 of record NC_091135.1, on the reverse strand, counting down.
ATTTCTGAAAAGGTATTTTTGCGAACAGGTCATTTGAAGCAATCTTAATATACAAAAACTTCCTGGATTCGGTATAGTTACTTTGCCAATTATATTCCTATTGTCATTAGGTTAGAAATATCTTTTGTCAGTAATCATCTGCAAGTATTCAGAACGTACATTTCAAGGCTAATTTCGTCTGTTTGCCAGTCTAGCACAACCGTGTACAAGTGCAAAAATACCCGATCCCAAAAGATACAAGAGGATGACGTAATACTAATCTACTGCAACATGTGATGCAAAAGTTAGCAACATGATATCTCGACTGAACTGTATACAAACTAGCAATACTGTTACGCTTACACAGAACAAAGCAGAAATGTTATGTCTCTATCAGAAACTGGTGATCTGGAATGATTCAACTGGTCTTGCAAATGTTGCATAGGAACAGAAACAACGCATCTAAAAATAGAAAGTTCTCTCCGTCAACTTCACACTGATTCAATAATGAACAATGAACTGAGATTATATCAAATCAAGAACAGAATTACAGGAGTTGAGGACAGGCAACTCAAATACGATGAACATGTATCCAAACCGTATGGACAATTTAAAATTTAAAAATGGCCGTGAAAGGTGAACTAGTGAATGACCCGGATAGTGAGATAACGATAATAGTGGACTAAATAACACAAGAGCTACAAGACAGAAAGAATAGAGACACAGATATAATGGATTCAGAGTCAAGTATTGATGTTACAATTGAACGAAAAGAAGAGAATCACCGGAAGTTACAAACCATTGCGCTAACTATATTGATGTTTATGACTTACATGTTGACAGCCAAAAAAAAAAAAAAAAAAAAAAAACACAAAAAAAATCAACCTCATGGAAAATTTAAGATTTGTTAAAGAAAAAGCATTGCGTGATTTGAAAATATAGTTTGCTACATGGCCGTTGAACAAAGACCACAAACGATTGTGATGAACGTAAAAACAGCAATGAATCATCGAAAAACCGGAGCACGGAGAACCCTCCGGATGCTCCCCAGAAGCCAAAATGGCTTACGTCAGTGTTTTGAATACATGATTATATAATTACCCGGAGAATAGTCACCGACTTACGTTCACTGTATAACAAGTGGCCCACCTCGTGGGTTTCGAACCCGCGAACTAGTGGTGGAGCTATAGTGATAATATTTCGGAACTCATCAACCACTCGGCCACCGTGAAGGTCATATATCTAATTAGTATATTGTCAGTTTACATAGATGTCTCATTCATCTATACACTATTGATTGTGACTTGTTTGTGATGTGTAAAATACCATTAGAATGGCATTAATAACAATAACCACTGACTCTGCACTGCACATGTAACAAAACCAAAGTAAAGAAACGTCTTCCATCAAATTACCTAACAACATAGGACCAAGTAGAGCCCCTAGATAGGCACTACCACTTACAATTCCTGACATTTGATCACGAAAAGGAATCAAATTTACATTAATCCAGTTAATCAAATTAGGCCACATAAGACCGAACGGAACTCCAATAGCACCGACTGATATCCAAATGCCAATGTCAAAATATACGTATGCACTTATAGTAAGTCCGAGAAAACCAACAGTGGATGCGACCGTGGTAATCAACAACATGCGGTGAGATGAAATATATCTTATGAGAAACATTCCGCTAAAAGTCCCGGCAAGTCTAGCGAAAAAGGCAACAGACGTGACGGTGGCTCCAAGTGTCTTTGACCATCCAAGAAAGTTAATACAGAAAAATGCAAGGTATCCATAAAATGTAAAATCGATAGCACTTTGTGTCACAGCAAAAAACCCAAATGTTCAGTAATTGTAAACGTTTGATAAATATTGAGCGTTTTCCAATGAATTCCAATTTCCCTTTGTTGATATTCTCTACGTTGTCTGGTCTTGGTTGACAAAATAAGATGAGGAACATGGACGCTGTCAGCATGCTAAGTATGGCTGATATTGTATACGCTACATACAATGTTGAATCACCTTGGCCTGCTGTGGAAGCGTTTCCAAAGGGTAGATGTGTATCATTGCTGTGAGAGTGGTTAATGTTGTTTGGGTATACATATTTAGATTGAACAGAAAAGGTTGTATTCCAAGAATTGTGATCATTAACTTTGTCTAAGAGTGTCTTCGTCATCAGAAATGGGGCCGTCACCAAAGGGGCTATAACACTGGCCACAGCGGATGTAAGACTGTTGAACATGAGATATGAACGACCTCTAGGTGTTGGGCCCCAGATGTTCACTGTCTCCACATTGATAGCTGAAATGATAGATAATCTATTAGATATATCGTGAAAAAAAAACCTTCTTCTACTAGTCGGTTTCGTATCTCAATTACTGATACAAGTAAAGGCGGGACAAATAAGAAAATCGTCGTCACATGGAAAGGGATTAGCCATTTTTAGCCCTTTAATATGCCTTATACTTTGAAACTTGACCATTAGCCAAGAAAACAGTCTCAGAAGTAAAGAAATATATTGATTTAATTTGTAAAGTATTTTTTTAACATTTCTCAATGAGTAATTTTCATCATCCAAAACAATATTGACATTAACATTTAAGAAAACTTATTATGGTATCCGTTTATCAAAATTTACATAGTAAGATGTTATCATATGCGAAAGCTTACAAACTATAAGAATCCCACCGAGGACGCCAAGAAATGCAAAGGCAGCTACCATCAGTTCATAAAGGGAACACCAGGGAATGGCTGCCACAGCCAGACTATAAAGTGCCAAGGTAGAACAAAGTAACAGGTATCTGTTCACGTCAGCAAACATGAAGCCAGATAGGAATGAGCCAGCCAACATGCCCGCATAATGTGATGATAAAAAGAAAGATCCTTCGGCAATCTCAGCTCCGGAAATCATCATGATATCTGGGAAGGCAGGTCCTATCTGTCCTTTTGTCCAGCCCTATAACAACATTTCATTTCTATATTACGTCTAATTCAGCATTGTTTTTCAGTTCCTGTAACATTGTATAATCAATTACGAACTAACTACACATTTATGCAATATATTTCCAATGCTTTGTTATGAATTGCCTTCTATCCAATTCTCAGTTAAATATTGCCTTTATTTTACTGTTACTGTTGCATTTCAACTTTTGGAAATAAGAGTCAAACTTTCCATAACCACGATAAGCACACGAGTTTTGGTATCGGTTTAACAAACTGACCCCCTAAAGACAAGTTCTAAGTTTGTGTGGTTAATAGGGTCACGGATATAATTTAAACAAGCTTTTATATGCTTCATAGTTACTGTTTTCCATAGGTTGTCTGCGCTTGTTTCTACAAAAGAAACAGTTTGAAAGCCCCATATCACGGTAGAAAGTACTAAAACAGTGTTCCGATTAAAACATTAAAACGGATGCTGCAATGGCACAAAAATGACAAAAACTACGGCTTCAGGTATTATATAACTATTTTTTTCTAAAATATTTTTACACTTACCACGATGAGGTAGGCAGATGACGTGCACACACTCCGTATGATCTGTAAGTTTGTAGCACTTTTCCCACTATTCACCTCACCAGGAGCTTCTTTCATGTTTTGTTCGCTGGAATTGTCCTCGTCCCAACTATACCTATCTTGTGTAGGTACAGCTTCGTGATCAAAGCACTGGACATCGTATTCCATCCCCTTCTCCATTGTGGCTGCATGTAATTAAGGTACTTGTGCTTTTGTGATTAACAGATACATCCGGTTGATTAACTCATATCTAATAGAATATAAGAAATGTTTTCAAATGATATATCACTAAACAAAATCTTCATTTAAGGTATACATGTATCAATATTACTATTATTGTTATATTTTCTATTTTAAATTTTATTTTATTTTAGACCAAATTTTTCGTGGACTGATGTACAATAATCGTTCAAAGAGTTAAACCATATTTGATAAAACAAATTGCCAACTGTTGATGTATCGGCATTAATGTTGCGAAGTGATTGTGGGGCCGCGTTCTATACATTTAACATCGAGAATTATGTATAAATCCATTTCTGAAAATTAATGATCAGATTTAGCAACTATTCACACAAGTTTACAGCACTTTCGAATTATCACTACAGAATACAATTCTTTGTGATAGAACAGTAAAGTGTGTATATGTACAATATTGTTTTTTACATATTGTGCCAAAATTTACAAGCAACACAACAATCTACGAGTCAACAGTAATACCTAAACTAGGTTATGTTCAATGCATACACACTTTTTATCAACTTAGTTTTGCTCAAGAACATCTAAAAATGATATATTGGCATACACAATATCATTATTTTTAACAGAGCCTAATACCTCGATCAATTATTTTCTATATATTCATTAGAAAGGTTGAAATCGTTAACGAAAGCCGAACGTAGAAAAAAAGACTTATCACTGTACCTCCCTCGAACTACACCAAACCTTAGTAAAACATACTTTGTAAACGAATCAACATCAGTTTAGTGGAATACGGATGTGCTATTTTAGCACGTGCGAGATGTTCATCCGATTTATATATTTATTACATAATTTGTTTTCACAAATATATATATATTTATATTTACAGTCAGTGGTAAATTGATAGTATAAACCCCGTTGATTTCAACCAAAGGCTACTCAACTTCATTTCTCGATAGATTGAGTATGTCACGCGCAATTTGGAGCCGCGCGGATGAATTTATGATGGTCCAAATCGGAAACTTATGGTGTTTTTCAGTACCGAACGTACGTTCGATGAGCATGTACATGTATCAAAATAGGTTTGAACACATACATGTACGTGTGTAAATACAAATGTAGAAAAGCTGCATTGTTTATGTTACTACCGTACCTCTTTGGGCAACGCTTCCGTGCGTATGATAAATAAACAATGTTGTACAATGTACAGTTTTGTACATTCCGATGACGTCGCAATGTTTACATGTGAATCGGCGAGAGTAAGCCTTACATACACAATGTACGTTTGGGTGTTTCGAAATAAATATCAATGAAATGGAATCCTACAATTGGAGCTTTACAATATCTGTAATAGATATCTCTAATATTTATCGAAGTGTTTGAAACAACAATATAAATATAAGCTAACATTTTGAGAGCGGTAAACGTTTACAGTACAGTACTTAGTGGGCCTACCTGTGTTTGTACATGTTCCTCGAAACGATGTCCGATACATTTTAAAATCTCCAAAATCCGGAAATAATGACATGGAACTATCTAAACATCCGTGTATTCAAGTAATTTCAAACGTGAACTGATTAAGTAAAACTCAAGTGATCACAAAATTGAAGAAACTCTCTGTTTGTCACGCCTCCTTGACACAGGCGGTTTGAATCGGACACCGCGTCACAAACTACGTTAAATATCCTGCCACGTTATGAATTGTGTAAGCGTGTAATCATACGAAGTACAAGATTAAAACCAAACGGCTTTGCACCATGGTGTTTTTAACAACAGATAGAAAAACGATTTATAGTTTTATACCGGGAAAACCCCGGATATATGCTTCATCAGACGGAACTCATTTTATTTGTATGTTCATTGATGAATTGGCGGGAATTTCCGCCACTTCGAGTGGCTGTTCCAAATGCCTATCGGAACCAAACGATATAATTCAATTTTAGCCTTATAAATGTCATAAACACTATTAAGGGTAATTTTGAGCTATGAAAATAATAGTTAAAGTGTACACGGAACGGAAAATAATATTTAGATATGTTATTCTGTTTGATCTCCTGACAAGAATGTTGAAAACCGCATCAAAATCGGCCGCTTCAGTACCGAGATACAGCCCTCCGAAGTGCTCGATTTTTACCTGTATATCGACTGCTAATCAGGGAATCGGCCGCTCACGCTGATTTGAGGAGTAACCGGATGTGACGTCACGAGGACAACGGCAGTGAGGTGTTTTGGTAGTGGGGTTATAGCAAAAATGGGGACATATATGTATTCCTGAAATGGGGTTACGAGAATTTTACAAATATATGTACAGTATACAGTTATGTTGACGATTTAATTATATATATAATAGGAAATATTACAACTGAAATCAGGCTAAATACATATGTAGATAAGCGGAAACATGTATACGTTATTTATGTTTCTGGTACATTTAACTAGAGATCTTATCTCTGTTTTAACAACTTTCTAAATTATCAAACCTCGGGAATATATCCATTTTCATAATGTGATCTAAAAAGGGACGAATTAGAAAAATGATGGTTATATAATTATTCATTTGAATATGTTTCTGTATAAATAAAAATTCTCTCTAGGCCTATGGATTTCAACAGAAATATATATGTATGTATGTTTCTGATTTCAAGAACCAACATAACGAAAAGAAAATGTTTTAAATGTATTTCATAGTTCAATACACGTAGATATCATAGACATAAATTAGGAGGGGAGTAAAAAATGGATATCCGAAATCTACTATCAGAAAATATCAAAATTCTGACATTGAGCATTATATTTGCATTGTTCTTTCTCGACATGCCATTTGTAGATAATTTTGTAGTTTTTGTTATAAAAATACATTTACGTGTAACCAGAACATATAAACAAGACAAATGTATAATGAGTCTTTCTGAAATATATACTGTACATCTAGTAATTGATACACTTGTTATATGTTATGTTAGAACGGTATATTTTACTGTAAACCAGGGATTTTTAAGTGTAAACAAATATTACATTATACAACAATTACATGATGGTCCATCGCTAACTTACCTGTGATCTTACTTTTGACACCTGACGCGAGCTAATCAACAAAGCGTGACAGGTCACTAAACACCTTTCTTACGTAATCTGGTTAGCCCCCTCATTAGTCTCGGTTGACCACGCGGTTTAGTTACTGCAGTATACAGGTATAGAGATTAACGCAGCACGACATTGGCTATTCGAAATGAAAGTTCTGTTTTTGTTCTGTATTTGATATCTGCTTCTTGGATTAGACTTGTCACATAGACATCTTCGGTCTCATTGTTTTCGTCTGACCCGTGCATGATTTATTTTTCAATTAAAGACACTAATGAATGAACTTGAGCGAAATATCATCAAGTCGTCGAGTGTACTGTATTATATGTAAGCTGAATATATTTCGTCAAAAAACAAATAGATCGATTTCAGATGTAGATGCATTACATATATGCAAAAATATTCTGCATAACTTAATCGTATGGGCAGGTTTTAAAAAAAAAAGTCAGAAATCTGTTATTTGACCAGTTTCAAAGACCCCAGTCGGGCTTTTGGATAACATAATCAAGAAAACGAGATGTTATCATATACAACATACGTGGATTATTATGACATTAATGTGTAAAATTATGCCGTAGAGATGTTCATCTTATCTAAGACAGGTACATCAATATACATTATGCATGGCTAGCTTTGTAGAAAACCTCCGAGAAATCCGAGATGAGTTAACGTTATTATGACGTCACAAAGAGTTAACGCTCAATTTTATCAAGTAGAGGAAAGAACACAGACGAATGTATTTGATTAAAAGGGGATGCATAGAGGTTTTAATAATTGTAAAGATGCCAATGCGACATGAAAAGTGGAGTTAGCCGTGAAGTACGTGGACTAGACGCAATCTATCAATATGATTTGAAGCTTTCCCGTCCGGTGTTGACTAGATTTTGATCTTTGATTTTTGTATTCATTAAAATCATTGAAAAAAAATGGGTTTTTTAATTGATTAATGTAATAAAAACAAATACATGTATTCATGGGTTACTGGTGCTCTAGTTTCATAATATTTACCCCTCGGTGATTGTAATCAACAAATATTATATTGCACTCATGCCGTTTGGCCACGTGCAAATATAAGGATTTGTTTCATGAACGCTTCGCGGTCCATTCCAAATATCGATACCCTACTCTCAACTTTATCCTTCGATAGAACCAGTTCAGAAAGACATTCGCTATTATCCCGGCCAATTCCGTTTTTAAACCTTTATTATAATTGCACAGTTTTAGTTGAAGTTATATTGCATGAATTGCATGGAAACGATTATTTGCACGTCGAGATCTACATTTGGAACACCCCCCGCCGATAATTACGTTAATGACACAACTTGATAAAACAAACTGTCAAGCACAGCGAGCAACGTCTATGGTGTGCTTGATCCGAGATCTATAAAGCTAGTGCGAAACTGAGCGTGAACCTTTGTGACGTCATAATAACGTAACTCACTGTTACGCGCGATTCCGCGGAGGTTTTCTCCAAAACTAGATAACAATGGCGAGATATTCCAAAAGCCGTGCAATATAACATCTCGAACCGTGCAATATAACGTTTCCATGCGTGCAACATAACTTCGCACTATGCAATATAACAACGTTCTATTGAACGGTCGGGAAAATAGTTGGAAATACTATATTTCCTTCTATATAGATTTGTGTAAACAAATTATGTAATATTATGAAGTAGAGCACAGTTACCTATGAAATATTTGTATAATATATATATATATATATGTATTACTTCCATGAGAAACTCATTGATTAGTTAGGTACATATGACATAGCGTTTGTGTTGAATAAACTTACCCAATTGTGTCAGGTTTTGTAAATGACAGATAACCCTTCTGATGTCAACTGTAAACTTCTTAAAGATAACATATATTTTAGGTACAGCATCTCTGTAGCGAACATCTATTATCTGTGATGATGCATTCGACGACCTGCTTAATAGAGGTCATTGTCACTAGACGCCTGATCAGTGTATAGGGTCATGCAAGGACATAGTGAGTAAATAAAGTACTTAAAGATATGTGGATGTATACCTTTCAATTTAGCTCAATACACTGAATGTTCTTGCTCTTAGACAGCAAACATGCATTTTCATTACAACTTAAACTCAAAAGATTATCTGTCCCTCTTATGTAGATAAAACAACTTTTTGAAAGTGAATACAAAAAATAAATAAAGAGCGAATCAGTACTACATTGGTTTTTAAATGAAGTATGTCTAAATCTAAAAGAACGGTAAGGCTATAATATTGACCCAATTAGGAACCTTGATTTTATTACCATGGCAAAGTACATGTATTTCAATACTACTACTTTCTTATTCAGCATATCTCATAACCCACATGTACCAATTTTCACTTATATTTAAAAATATCTAAATTTCAACCAATCAGAGTCGCCCATTTTGTTACCATGGAAACCAATCATTTTTGAAGTGTTTCACTCAGCATACTTTATAACCACCATATAACGATTTTCACTTAAATATGACAATATCTAAATTTAAACCAATCAGGGGCCAATATTTTTTCCCCATGACAACCAATGTTTTTGAAAGTATACCATGCTATTTACCATACCTCGCAATTCCTATGTACCAATTTTCAACTAAATTGAATTCTAACGCTATATAAATTTCAGTCAATCAGAGGACTCCATTTTGTTACTATGGCAATCAATATTATAAAATGTACTAATATCATATTTAGCAGGTAAAATTATTACTATACATTATTATACCTTTACTTCTTTTTCGCTATATAAAAAGTAGTCAATAGAAATGCTATTAAAATTTTCACTGTCATAAAAAGCTATTCCCCGGTAAATAGTCATTTGGACTATTTACCGTGGGAAAAGGCTATTTACCTGCATTCAAATTTGGCGGACTTTTCCTCTATAGCGATTTTGATTGGACGTCATCTGACGACGTTTCATGACGTCAGATGACGTTTATGTGACGTCATTGACGTTCCATCGCAAAGCGACAAGGCTGGTGTTTGGGAAAATGGCTGTAAACGGAACACGATTTGACAACTTTGACGAGGAAACACTAACAAAGTTGGTAAACGAAAGAGACAGTGCAAATACCCAACAGGTTATCAAAACTGCGGTAAACATCTTGAAGGATTACCTCCGAGAAAAATCACTTGGAACGATCAGTGAACTTGAGGGTGAAACAAGCGAACATGTGAACGGTATTCTTCGAAAGTTTTACGCGGAGTTGAAAAAAGTTGATGGATCCCGATACACTAAAAAATCCATGATTACAATCAGGTATGGATTGCAAAAGTACTTTTTAAAGAAGCGCGATGAGGATATTATAAACGCCGACGCATTTAAGAAAGCAAATGAAATGTTCAAGTCGGTGTTGGTGAACCTAAAAAAGGCGGGATTAGGGGATACGAAACACAAAGCTCCAATTGATGCAAAAGACATGGAGAAGCTTTACGCAAGTGAAATCTTTTCTACAAATACCTCGGAGGGATTACAAAACCGGACAATATTTGAATATCTATACTATTTCTGTAATAGAGGCCGTGAGGACCTGAGAGATATTCAGAAAAAATGATTTCAACATCAATACTGATGCTACAGGGAGACGACACGTCATCGTCACCAGTCGGCAAACAAAAAACCATTTGACGATTTAAGAGACAATGACAAGGAGGGACGCATGTATGATCAACCAGGTACTGTAACGTTGATTTTATTGATAGTTTTAATATTTCAAATTTGAAAAAGCGTATTTAAAGGTGTAGCTTATACAAACAATACCAAATTCGTTTACAATTACGTCGTGTTCATTTTTCATTAGCATTGACTTTTGTCATTTGTATGAGTCAAGTAAATAATGCATTTCATTTTCCTTCCTCTTCATATGTTTCAGGGAATCCTAATTGTCCTGTGGCTACTCTTGAGAAATACCTAAGCAAATTAAATCCTAACAATGACAACTTCTGGCAAAGGCCGAAGAAAACTGTCGATCAGAGCATGGATGTGTGGTATGGGCTTTCTGATGTTTTCGAGTGCATACAATAATAATACATGAATTAATAACATAATGGAGAATCTAAACATGCTTCGTTTACAGTAAAAGGTCGAATAATTGATCTGCAATCGTCTTCAATTGTCTGAATCAAAGTTGATGAATCTCGCCATTTTGAATGGCATGGTCGATCCGCCATGTCGAAGTTGTCGGGAATTTCCGTTATAAACTAAGTGTAATATATTTACGTCAGGATATATGTCATGTTTTATAAACATAGATATTATGATTATCTACTAAAAAGTAGATAATGTAATATTCATAACAATATTTCCCACGGTAGTAAAAAGGAGTACACACTCTATCATTTGGTTAAGTGAATTCTTTTTTTCTTGATCAACAAAGAAGCACTTTGAGCGAAATCGTGTTAATAACCGGCAATTTGCTTTCGTTTTAAATGCCATCTGCATGTATAGTTGCAAGATAAACAGAATATACGGTCAGTATCTTACAATACTAGTTTTATTTCAATGGTGTCGACACGGAAAACCGAGATGATGCGGTAAAACCTCTTCGTCGCATCATATCGCAAAAACCATACCAGAATCGATATTAATTATAACATAATAAAATGTCTAACGTTGGGAATATTACAAGTACATTCACTATTTACAAACCCAATAAATAAAACAAAACATTTATTTCATCTAGAGTAAAATAATTTGCAAATTCAATGCATCGCCTCCCAGGAGACATCCTTAGTGTATCGCTACCCACGATGCACTCGATCGTGATCTTATATTTCTATGAACATGTGTAATGAACATGTGTACAACATAAAAAAGCAGTCTTAACTGCTATTCCGAGACCGTAAAATGTAATCGTGGTCACCTCTAAAAAAGCAGTCTTAACTGCTATTCCGAGACCGTAAAATGTAATCGTGGTCACCTCAGCCAAAGCACATGGGCATACAAGTTATGACAGAAACCTTCACTGGTATATTGAATCGTATTTTATTTAAAAGCATGGATACCTATTAATAGGCACGTGTATATTATGATATTTCAAGTGGCTGCTCGTATTAGTTTTGTAAAAAAAAAATTGATTGAATATATATGTTATAAAAATCGATTAGCTTTTCATTATTGTTATTATTTTTATATATTTGATATATGCACGAAAACACAGATTTTACCTGAGAAGCTAGTGATATATATATAATTTAAATATTGGTCAGCTTGTATTGATTATAATTATATGAGCAGGTTGGTGCCATGGTGATAATTATCGCTTGTTTATCTGGCGAAAGGTCAATAGCTGAAGTCAGCAGATGGGCACACATCTACTGGAGATGAAGACTGTGTGTTGACAAAGTGCTGTCTGTTGATTTCAATTGTCTAACTGGTTTGGAATAGTTAATTCTAGATAAAGTTTTTCACTAGCTCGTTGTCACCACTATCCTTTAACATATTTATGCGTTGACTTATAGGGACACAAATGGTTTTGTTACAGAGATGTATTATAAATATGTCTTATTAGTCCAGTGTAACACTATTGATTGTGACTTGTTGACGATGTGTAAAATACCATTAGAATGGCATTAATAACAATAACTACAGACTCTGCACAACAAATGTAACAAAACCAAAGAAAGGAACCTTCCTCCATCAGATACCCTAACAACATAGGGGCAAGTAGCGCCCCTAGATAGGCACTACCAATTAAAAATCCCGACATTTGATTACGAAAAGGAATCAGATTAACATTAATCCAGTTAATCACATTAGGCCACATAAGACCGAACGGAACTCCAATAGCACTGACTGATATCCAAATGCCAATGTCAAAATATACGTATGCACTTATAGTAAGACAGAGGAATCCAACAGTGGATACGACCGTGGTAATCAGCAACATGTGGTGAGATGAAATGTATCTTACGAGAAACATCCCGCTGAAAGTCCCAGCAAGTCTAGCGAAAAAGGCAACAGACGTGACGGTGGCTCCAAGTGTCTTTGACCACCCAAGAAAGTTAATACAGAAAAATGCAAGGTATCCATAAAATGTAAAATCGATAGCACTTTGTGTCACGGCAAAAACTCCGATGTTCAGTAATTGTAAACGTTTGATAAATATTGAGCGTTTTCCAATGAATTCCAATTTCCCTTTGTTGATATTCTCTACATTGTCTGGTCTTGGTTGACAAAATAAGATGAGGAACATGGACGCTGTCAACATGCTAAGTATCGCTGATATTGTATATGCTATATACAATGTTGAATCACCTTGGCCTGCTGAGGAAGCGTTTACAAAGGGCAGGTGTGTATCATCGCTGTGAGAGTTGTTAATGCTGTTGGGGTATACATATTTTGATTGACCAGAAAACGTTGTATTCCAAGAATTGTGATCATTAACTTTGTCAAAAGGTGTCTTCGTCATCAGAAATGGGGCCGTCACCAAAGGGGCTATAACACTTGCCACAGCGGATGTAAGAGTGTTGAACATGAGATATGAACGGCCTCTAGATGTTGGGCCCCAAATGTTTACTGTCTCTGCACTAGAAGCTGAAATGAAAAGATAATATGTTAGATAAATCATAAAATAAACCATCTTACACTAGTCGGTTTCTTTTGTTTTGTCAATAACTTATACGAGTAAAGGCGGGTGAAATAAGAAAAATAAAATTATTGTTCACCAAGGTAAGGGAAACGCCATTCTGAACTTTTTTTTTAAATACGCCCTATACTTTGAAACTTGACTATTTGCCAAGCGAATTGAATTTGCGAGGAGTATTCTCCATCACCCGCAACAATATTTAAGAAAATTTATCATTAATGATATCGTTTAACAAATGTTTTATAGTAAGTAAGTAACAAATGCGTAAGCTTACCAACTATAAGAATCCCACCGAGGACACCAAGAAATGCAAAGGCAGCTACCATCAGTTCATAAAGGGAACACCAGGGAATGGCTGCCACAGCCAGGCTATAAAGTGCTAAGGTAGAACAAAGTAACAGATATCTGTTCATGTTAGCAAAAATGAAACCAGATAGGACCGAACCAATCAACGTTCCGGCATAATGTGATGATAAAAAGAAAGATCCATCGGCAATCTCAGCTCCGGAAATCATCATGATATCTAGGAAGGCAGGTCCTATCTGTCCTTTCGTCCAGCCCTATAACAACATTTCAATATGGAACATACATGTATGATCAACGAACTTATTGCTTATACATGAATTTATACGTTGTGTACCCATCCCGTATTATATATAAGCCTATGCTTTGTAAAAAAAAAAATTCTTCTGTACATTTCTCTATTAACAAATAGTCTATAGTTTACTGTAACTGTTGCATAACAGACTTTGGAAATAGTTCTAGACGAAATACTCGTTTTGCAGAAACGTTATATGTTTTTGTGATTGGTATACGACCACAGATATGATATAAACAGACTACCGCAATATCATCTACAAAAGAAACGGTTTAAAAGCTCCAAATTAGAGAAGAAATTAATAACAAGAGCATTCCGATTAACAACATAAAATGGATGCTGCAATGGGAAAATAATGATGAAAAATGAGACTACAAGTATTAAATTACAATTGTTTTTCGAAAGTGTCTCAACACTTACCACGATGAGGTAGACACATGACGTACACACACTCCGAATGATTTGTAAGTTTGTAATTTTCCGAATGTTCACTTCTTCAGTTTCCTCTTTCATGCTTTGTTCGCTGGAATTGTTCTCGTTCCAAATATGCCTATCTTGTGTAGGTACGGCTTCGTGATCAAAGCTCTGGACATTGTGTTTCATTCCCTTCTCCATGATGGCTCCCTGTAATTCGTGTTTAACAGATATTTTCGGTTGATTCTTTTGCCATAGAATGTAAGAAATGCTTTTAAATGATATTTTATCAAACAAAAACTTGATTTAAGATATATTGACATTAATATTCAAATTTTGTTTTAATCAAATCCTAGACCACATTGGTTTTGAGCAAATGTACAATTATCGTTCAGCGATTATGAGTTTAACCATGCTTGATATAGATTTATCAACTACTGATGTATCTGCCTTAACTACGTCAGGGGAAGTAAAAAAAACAACAACAAAACGAATAATCCTTCCAGTGACATACGGAAGTGCTATTTTAGGACGTGCGAGTTCCCCTCAAAATATGTAAATTGCTTTCTTCCATGAGTAAAACATTGATTAATCAGATTGTGTACACATGCCATAGTGATTGTGTTGAATGAACTTACCTATTGTACCTATTGTATCGTGTTTACAGATTACCTTTCTGCTATGTCTGTAAGCTTCTTAAATATGAAATATTTTTGCACGACATCTCTGTAGCGAACATCTGTGATGATGCATTCGACGACCTGCTTAAGTAGGGGTACTGGTCACTAGGCGCCTGATCAGTGTATAGGGTCATGCAAGGACATAGCGAGTAAATAAAGTACTTAAAGATATGTGGATGTATACCTTTCAATTTAGCTCAATACACTGAATGTTCTTGCTCTTAGACAACAAAATGGAAACCAAAGTTTTGTTTCGTTAACGAGGCATCACTAGTCTGCCTAGATTAATTAATTTAAAAATAAAATGCCTAAGCATATACCTTTATTTTATGGCATTTCTGAAAATAAACTAAATATTTCAATTGTAACGTCTTTACTATAGTGCTTTTGTATCTAATAACATACAGTACATATAACGAAAATCACCGACTGATAAAACCAATAACAGTTTTTGAAAGGTCCAATAATCAGTGCAGGTAGGGCGTTAGAATTTTACCTGCTGCCCCTATTGCATGATCGTAAAAGGCGACGAAATTTAGGATCTTATCTTTTCTATTCTTCCTAGCTGACTTTATGTTTCCTAATGCCTCCCTTGACACCGCCTCACTTTTGGCCTTGAGATGAGCGTTCGCCCCTGTGAGCAGAGCTCTGGGTTCTGTCCCCTGGCCGAGACAGACCAAAGTCTATAAAAGTGGTAGTTTCTGCTCCTGCTTAGCGCTCAGCATACAGGGAGTGGGACGACTGGTTCGCCCGTTGTCAGTATAATGTGACCGGGTGGGTTGTGTTGCTTGATGTCTTTGGTGGCATGCTTCAGTGATATAGCACTATAAAAACATCCACGCAACACACTGCATACATGGGAAGCCGTCCTTACATGACCATAGCTGTTTATAGGACGTTGATTAATCAAACAAACCAATAATCACTGCGAATTGTTAATTTCGGCTTTAGTTTTGTTTTCTTTCTGATATAATACAGCAAACGATAGTTGTCATCACACTACCAAAACGAAGAGAAGACATTACGATTATTTAATGTAGCCATATTTTCTTAGCCAGAAAAAAATACACATTGGATTATTCCAAAAGCTATACCTCAGAAATGAAATAATAATTAGTTCGCCGTTTAAAGTCGAAACCCCACGTGATAAACATTCAGTAGGTTTTACATGTATAATCGACCCTCAAAACCGACCGATCTTCAAACGGTATGTAGCCACGCCTCTCGCTTGCACACGTACACGTACGTGTCGTAGCATACATAATGCAAAGTGTTAGTGCAAAAAGTTGAGAGATTTTTTTTCTGAATCGACGCTAACCAGTTGATACTCAACCATGGCCAACAGTTTGTACTTTAAACGCTATGCTCACTTAGCCTCGTTTTGGTTCAAAGATTGATATTCATAAGCTATATTAAGAAAGGTCTATTAAATTAATACATGTAAGTAATATGAATGTCCTCAACCACAAAACACATTTACATAGCCACGGATGTTAAATGAATCGGATAGGTAAGCCCTGTGTTTCGTCATCATTGTATCCTAACGAATTCAATATATTTAATTTTTATCAAAAGTTTAAGACTTATTCACATCCTATTACCGAGAGGAAACGGCAAAAATTAATTAACGTCCTGTTAAATGGACTCTTGCGCTAGTTTTACATTGAGGCAAATTTTGGATTTTTCAAATCTCCCCCGTGGAAAGCGTGAAAGTTGATAGATACAAATGTGTGCTGCGACATATTGACTTAAAGCAAAATGTAGGATAATATTTGGCTCACTCGTTAATTATTTTTTTAAGAATCTAAGAGCGTCAATTTTACTTAAAATAACAATATTAACTAAAACATGAACACTTATAAGAAAATATAGATTTAATCAGATTGCTGGTGAAACTTATCGATGTAATGTTCAAGTAACGAAACTCTTATCGGAGAAATAAAAAGTAATATAAATTTCAGTAAGTTTTAATTTAAGATATATGACATGAAAGAAAATTGAAAAATTGGTGTGTTATACAAGAAATTTAAAACCCAGACAATGAAACTCATAGCAAAATTCATTGGACTAAGTTGAAATAAGTCAATGGATATATACACATTTCGCTGGTATTTAGAATTCGCAGATTTCAGTGGAAACGAAAAGATAGAGAAAATAATCCACCCATGTTTAACCGTTATACAGCAATAGTTCAAAGCCTAATTATTGCCACTAGACTTTAAGCTAATATAAGGTTGGATAAAGAAAAAGTCCTGTTTAACATACCGTTACACTACTAATTCAAAGTATCGTCGAGAAGGATAACATGTACATTATTATTGTTTTGTTGTATGCTGCGAAACCGTAAAATAGAACATAAAACTAGCATTTACAAACAAAACAATAGACTTTAAGGAAAACAAATAGCAAAACCAAAGAAGAGAAACCTCTTCCATCATGTAGCCAAGAAAGAGAGGCGCAAGTAAAGCGCCAGTGTAGGAAGTGAGAATCAAATAGCTTGCAATTATATCGCGAATTGGAATAAGGTTCGCATTGACCCAGGTGAGGAAATTTGGCCATAAGAACCCAAATGGGATACCAATGGTGCACACAAATACCCAGATGCCGATATCGAAATAAAAATGCGCACTTACTGTTAGGCCTATAAAACTGAGAGTAATAAGAATTGTTGATACAAGAATGATTTGGTGTGACATTACATATCTAACGAGAAATATTCCAGAGAAAATCCCCAATAGTCTTGCGATAAATAAAATAGAGGTCAGGGTTGCTCCTGATGTAGCTGTCCATTCTAGGTGCTTGATGCAGAAGGTTACCATATATCCGGCTAATGTAAAATCTAGAGCATTTTCAACCAGGCTGAATACACCAATATTCACCAACTGCAGTCTTTTCATTAATAACGAATGATTTCCAATAAACTTCACCTTATCACCTTTTGACTTACGCCTATCATCTTTTCCTTGTTGACAGAACAACATTACAAACATGACTGCTACCGAAACATATAATACAGCTGAAATAATAAATGCTTTATATAAACGTGATTCACTTCGTGGTGTCAATGTATTTTCAACGGGTGGATTCACATACATGAAGTCTAATTCTGGCTGGGTTGTCTGGTTTATTAACAATATTGGTAAATCTGACGTTGCATTTGATGTAGTATTGGCAACGTGTTTTTCAGGCTGATCAAGTAGAAATGGTGCCGTAACTAAGGGTGCAATTACTCCAGCGATGCTATATCCAACGCTGTTAATCATCAGATAGGAGCGTCCCCGTGCCGTTGGACCCCATATAGCTACTAACTCGGAGCTTATACCTGGAATAAATGAAAGCATTTATTATACACTTTATTTTAAACACGAAATAATAGGTTGGAACAGGTAAGGACTATGTGACTGATGACTGTTTACCATGATAGACAAAGGGATGTGATAGTATTTTAATCCAACATCGCAGCATGCGCAACCTCCAATTCCATGACCAGATAGAATGTAGACACACTTCTAATAACAAAATGACTTCTATTTTTATAGGCCAAAATCGTTTGACGAAAAAATGATTTGGCCGTAATGGTATATATATCCTCATCTATAAATATCTTTCCCGCGAGAACACCTGTCTATCCAGCAGCTAATGCATTAAATGAAAGGTAGGTGATTGTGTGATTTATTTTTATAATGGTTGCGTATATGATATAAACCAATGTCTTGAAGCATCTCTTAGTATTTTAGAGAGTTAATAGAATTAGCCAAATAAGCTTCAGAATACCCCAAAAAATATCAACGCCAAAATGAAATATTGAAATTATGATTACGAATATCATAATTCAGAACTTACCAACACATATAATTCCTACACAAATGCCGATGAAACCAAACGCAGTTATCATCAATTCGTAGAGAAAACACCAAGGTATTGCTGTGATAGTTAGTCCGGACAGTACCATGGATATACTAACCACCAGGTACTTGTTAATTCGGGAGAAAATGACGCTCGCCAGAAATGCACCTAGCAATTGACCCGAATACAATGCCGTCATGAAAATAGACCCTCTGGTAAGATCTGTTCCGGAAATCAGCATGATGTCTGGGAAAGCTGGTCCAATCTGTGCTTTCATCCAACCCTAAATAAATGAGCATAACATATCCAAAACTAACAGGTATCTTGATAACAATTTCAGTATATGTTTGAACGATGTTTTAATTTAGTCCTTCTCAATGTCGCAACAAATGTGTCAGAATCATAGTTTTAGTATGTTTCTATTACCTACTAATTGTTTACTATACTCACAGTGATCATATCAGCAGACGACATGCATATGCTTCGTACAAACTGTGACCGGACTGTGTTGCTGTTCATAATTTCAGAACAGAAGGTGTCTTCTGATTTATGACCCTTGTTCTCATCACCCGTGAGCTCAACCTCAAGTTCTTGCATAGGTACGTCATCGTGATGTTTCGATTGAACGCCGTACTTTATTTCTTTCTCCATTTTGTATTCCTGTTAGTTGAAATAAATATTATTTAGTAAAAGAGTTTAATATAAATATTTTTAATTAAGATTAAAAAACTCATTTGAACACACTTGATCAAATTATACTTAAAGGGACAATTCAGTCTAAGAGTACATTAAAACTTGCACATATTTCGGAAGCTAACCAGTTCTAATGGGAATTAGATAAGTTGGTTTTACTGTGATGTCAGAAAAGCCCACTGTAGTCAAATGTATGTGAGATGTTTAATCGCCATTACACATAGCCTTGTATGCCGACCCCTGATCCTTGCCTGTGTAGTAAAGAATTTTTTGTCAAGAACTACTCAAATCGCTCTTACAGTTGTGTTAATATTATTAGATACATGTTCTTGTCTAAAATAATATCATCAACTCCTCAGTGGTTATGCATTGCATTTGTTTAACGTGCGCGACTTTGACTCGGGGAAGGGTACAGCGTACATGTTGTACCTGCTTAATCGTATTGATCAACGATTTGGAATTTCAATGGTATTAATCAAAATACTTAACAATGTTTTAAAATTTGTCACTATTTCTTGTCATATGATTCATAAGGAATGTAGAGCAATATATTTATGTCATATTTCGCTTCGTGGTTGTGTAACGAATTAGCCTCACTGAATTGTCCCTTTAAACTAGATTTAAAGAAACTTTTGACGAAAATTAAATTATATTTCATATATTAATAGGTTAGTGTTCATTCTTTGAAAAAACGATCATGAATACTGATATGATTATTTGATTATCGTATATCGGAGACCAATATTGATGTATATACATTGTATATTGATATTTTTGTTTTGTTTTGAGGTGATTATATATCAACAAATTTCTATCAATTTCCGTTAGAAACATTTAATTGAATATGTTGCTTTTGTTATTAAATATTTTAAAATAATCAATGGTTATCTATATGTAATCCTATTACTAATACTGTTTTCGTCGTTAAATTTAATTATTTCTCTATCTTGCCGTTAATTGTTCTGTAAGTTGGAGATCTACATGTTTCTGTTGGATATTTTACTCGAATCAAAATGGATATCATCATAGCTGTGTACTAATCAATCAAATGCTTTAAGAATGTATTCCTCTGAGAAGTCAAAAATTGTCTTGTTTTAAACTTTTTTTTATATTGATTTTGGAAATAGGATTTCATACTATAAAAGAAAATGGAAGAAAAACCATGTGCCCATGTGCTCGTTTTTGAGCTATTGTCACTCAAAGATACCTAGTTGAAAAAATATGGGATTTTATGGGAATTTTGCCGTTTTGACCATCTGCACAAGATATTAAACCATAATTTCCTAATGAGATGTTTGATATGTAGGGATGTTTGTAGAATTTGTTTTCCGGTAGACTTCTTTAAAAATATACCAGTTTTGATTAAGACTTGAGAATTTGTTTTAAGACTAATGTTGGTTTTTTTCTCAGAATAACAACGTATGCTACCCCTACCTCTAAATTTTGAGCCACAAAATGAACCATTTTCAACCATTTTTGCCAAATTTAACCCTCTACAGAAAACATTAATACTTTGCATATCAAAAGGAAAAGTGTTGTTCTTTCTAAATGAGGCAGAACAATGTTGCGTCCGTGTGCTTATCTTTTTGTCCCATTTAAATATTTGTTTTCAGTATTTAAAAGTAAAAAATAAAAGTTCTCAAATTACCATAAAATGTACAAAAAAAGTAACGAAAGTGTAGCATTTCACACATTAATGCTCAATATTTCAATAACCACGCACCCAGTAAAGATTTACAGCAAAAACAAGCTCGATGATGGCCGCCGAATTAACCATTTCTTCAAATCTCCGTATAAAACACTACTAAAAATAGAAACGTGATTTTTTGATAAAATTTGCAACTGGTAACTTTCTACAGATGTTAAATTGTATTTGAAAATATCATAACTTCTTTGATCTTTGTCGAAACGAGACTTCAACGGGACTGAAACTTCAGAAGAATACATCCTTAAGTTCTGATTGATTCAGAATAAGGTTTTAAAACATGCACGAATATATATATATCGAACTGCTATTCCGCTGACTCACCTTCACCAGTGGGTTTCTTTTTGGTAAATAACAGAGAAGACTTTTGTCCTATATCCTTTTTCCACGGATACAATTACTCTTAGATATACTAGCAAATAGATCGGTGGTAAAAGCAAGATATACCATCCATGTTGATGCATAATGACACGGTCTTCGTTATCTTCTTATGAACAAGGTCAAGTAATTATAGGGTCGCGATAACGAACAACACAAACTAAAATAGCTAGTCGCTTACTTTGCTAAACATAAAATTCTATGTTTATTTCCTATGCGATTTTACGGAATTAGCTTATTTGTGTTTTGCAAGCGATAAACAAAAATACTATATATTCCACCTACCAACCAAATCATTCGCCCTTGTTCTTTTAAAGCTTTATGTGCCATAACTGGCAGAGAGGTTTGGCACGCTATTTAAATAGACAGAAAAAACGCATGATCGCTCATAAATCATAAGTCATAACACAGAACATAATTGTTCTTGTTAGATGTAAATATAATGATGATTGGCAGCACTACCAACATATTTTTTAAGCTCTTATTACTGTAACGAATTTACTATCTACTGTTTGTATTACATAAATATTTATTGTATCCATGTTTACACAATATGAGAAGGACCCAGACGTAAATATTGATATGCAATTCATATTATTGACAATACTGACATATCGATTGACCATGCCGTTCAAAATGGCGAGATTCATCGACTCTGATTTAGACGATTGAAGAAAATTACAGCTCGAATAGCTTACTTTATATTGTAAACGAAGCATGTTTAGATTTAGAAAAGAAGAAAAAACCTTTTAGTTTCATATGTAGTCTGATATACATTAAACTAGATACGAATCCATTTCTTCATCACAATATAAACATATACAAGATGGCATTCAGATGTTTCATCGCCAAGGCCACAAGAACACGTTGGAGAATCTCTCAAATAATCGCGAACTAAGTCAGAATTTAAATTGCTAGAGGAATTTTTGAGCTGGTATAAAGTAATATTCATAATTCGAGAAACTTTCTTTATAAAGGTATTTGTCACATCAGATTCCACTTTATTAATATTATTGTGCAACAGAATAAACATTCGATTAGTCAAAGTTTAGAGCGAAAGAATTAAATTCACTGAAGGTACTGGAAAAAAAACCTATTATAGTGACTTGCAGTTTTGCAATATATAGAGGAATATTAAAATGTCTTGTCATCCTTAGTGGAAATCTCTTATTTTCAGAATGATATAAAATGGTTGTACAATTTCTTTCAAGTGCTGTAGCAAGACCACGGAGTATTTTAATCATTTAGAATAAGTTTGTTGTTGTTTGACGCCGATAAAAAAAAATCAAATTTCTTTGGAAGTATCCCACTGCATTACGATACGTTTGTTGTGTTAGGTAAAAATGTTACCTGTTACCTGTCCTCGAGGTCGTTTTGAATTTGACCCATTCTGACCCATCTCTTGAATATCTTCCGGTTCCGGTTCGCCGTAGTAGCAGTCGGGGTAGAATTTTATGTTCTCCTTTTTCCAGAGATTGTTAATCTAGATTTGAACTCGTTCAGAGTAATGGCTGAAATCACATCCTCAGTTAGGTCGTTCCACGTATTAATTGTACTTTGGGTGAAGGATAGAGTCCTAATATCCAGCCTGCTGAACTCCTTGGTGAGTTTTTTGGAGTGACCTCTAGTTCTTGTTTGACTATTGAATAGACTGTTTTTGTCACATTGGTCAATATCATTTATGATTCTGAAGATTTCGATCATATCCATCCTTGTTCTTCTATATTGGAGTGTTGGTAGTCCTAACTCGATAAGACTTTCAGTATAGGATTTGTCTTTGATTGACTTCACTAGTTTAGTTGCTCTTCGTTGGACATTTTCTATGGCCTGTGTATCTTTTTCAAAGATAACATACCATGCCGGTGAGGCATGTATAGGTGTAAAAAAGTAATTTTGTCCATATACTTGCATGTTCTTCTAATAAATCCCAGTTCTCTATTTGCTTTTTTAACAGCCATCTGAATGTGAGTCGAGAATTTCAGTTTGGTGTCTATCCAGGTTTCCAAGGTTTTTGCTTCCTTTACTTCTTCAGTTGGGACTCGCGTATTATCATTTCCCATTGTGTATTCCCTACTTGGATTCTCTCCCAGGTGTAGATATTTACATTTACCAAAATTGAACCCGAGTTGCCATGTATTAGATAAAATGACGTTCCCTGAGCTTAAAGATCAAAACATATTAACAACATATTAAAATACTTTTGGATGTCTATACATCGTTTTGGTGGTAAATACGACATCTCCGTTATGAGTATATATGTCTAGAACTCTGGAGGAAACGACGTCCCACAGATGTGAGTCACGAATGAACTGACGTTTAAGTTTAAGTGTTAAACGTATCTTCACGAATGACATAACTTCTTTACAATGGTGAGTTAACAATGAATATTATCTAATTACATACCTACATATTACACCAAATTAATTTATTAACAGTACAACTAAAGGGAAACAACCTCTTTGAAATCAGCAGCATAGTCATTATTAGTGATTTTATGAAATAGTATCGTACATGTACACTCTGTAAGGTATACTGAACGGAGCAGCAATAATATAGAATGCAAATCGGAATATTTCTTCTATGTAATACGTCTTAATGTAATCTGATATCATTATTGTTGTGTAAAAATATATCAGAATTCATAATCAAGGTGTTTGTTACACATTTAAATAATCCAATATCCTGGTCAGGAGTGACACTGGGGTAATGTAACACCCGTGATAAACGTTACATTGTTACTTGTGAAATGAAGTCTCTTAGATATTGTGATTGTTAAAACATTCTTGATTCGTCAGTATGAAAAGCACGGCACGTATAACTTGAACATATACCGCCAATATAATATCACAAGAATAATAGAATCATATATAAATCTGTTATATAGACAGGATTCATGAGATATCCCTGTCCACCTAACAAGCCCATATAAGATTCTTTTTCTCCCATAATTTAACGGGAAAATAAAAAAAACTTCAGTTATTAATAAGCATTTTGATTCAACGTCATGACATTAACCTTGCAACACGTCAAAAGTACAAAAAGACCTACCCAGGTAAAAGACAACTTACCCAGGTAAAAGACAGAGTTATTTTTCCCCTAACAATCACGGGATATCCCTGTGAAATACCTTACATGGGTCTGTCAAGTGGACAGGGATATCTCAGCCCGAGTGAAAGATTTTGGCATGTCAACCAGAGGCTTGCCGAGGTTTGACGGCCATAATATTTCACGAGGGATGAAATATTCCTGCCCACTTAACAGATCAATTTAAGATAATTCTTTTTTTCCAAACTTAGTAGAAAAAAATAATTTGAAGTTTCCGTTGCTTTCCAGATTTTTTTTCATCGTGCCGTTATCACAGGACCATCGTTATGCATCAAAATTGATGATGTTACATAACTGTCTAGCACGTGTGAGCTGTCTTAGACCCTCTGTGTAAGATAGAGTGAGTTATCATTTCCCTAGCAACCAAGGGATATCATTTTGAAGTATGGGGGAACAATCTGTCTTGGTTGTCTTGGGCACGAAATTCATTGTAATCCCTTGATTAAAAAGAAAAAAAATTAAGATAAACTTCCAAAAGGAATTGTTTGATAAACATAGTGCATGGCATATTGAGAACCGACGTTTTTGAAAGAGAGAATCTGATCTAGTAATTATTGCATATAATAAATTATGGAGTATATATATGGAGGACAACAACCGACTCGCGTTTAATATTTGCTTATCAAACATCTCGGTTTTTAAACTTACTATCTAGAGATGGAGAGTCAGTCAACAACCGTGGGTCGTTGTGAAAAGGCTTTGCAGATTTTAAGGGGTGAAACGTTGCAGTATACAGTTTATTGTGGATGTAAAAACATAATGAATTCGTTGTATAAAAGGTACCTTTTACTTTCGGTTACAATTTATAAATTACGAATAAATGTGTTAATCAGTTTCTGAAAGATCACATACGGAAACTAATTGAATATTTTAATTACAAATATCTGACCGGTGTGATGTGTCATTAAGTGCGATTATGCAGCAGCATATCTCAAACCATTAGTTGGCGAAGAAGTCACTCACCATATTCTTGAGGATCATAATGATAGGTTTCGTTTAGTCCGCTAAACCTGCCTATATTATTAGGCTTTTTTTATTTATTCATTTTTTTGCGAGCTGACTATATATAAGGCAAAAAAAAGCCTAATAATATAGGCAGGTTTAGCGGACTAGGTTTCGTTGTGCTCGTCCGTCTGTTCCTCAGCGAATTATTCTCTACGATATACTTGTATATATTATTATAGTATACATTATATACTTGCATGATCGTAAGAGGCGACTAAATTTTGACACCGTCTCACTTTTGGCCTTCCGTTGAGGGTTCGCCCTTGTGAGGAAGACTTGAGTTATGTCCTCTGGACGAATCACACAATATTTTATAAAAGTAGACGTTGATGTTTCTGCTTAGCGCTCAGCATAAAGGAAGTTGGGAAGTTCATTAGGATAGCACTATAAAAAGTGCGAGAGTACCTCTATTACAAGAAGACGCAACGCGAATATACCGCGGTTTCCCAAAGCGTACAACGCACTTCACACACGCACATCGCATACATGGGAGGCCGTCCTTAGATGACACTGGCATTTAATAGGACGTTAATTAAAACAAGCAAACAAAGAACATTCCGATATAATATCAATAAAACCAATCATAATCGGGTGCTGTAGGGTGTTTTCCATATCAAGATATATTTTAATATTTCAAATGACAACATAGCCTTTTAATATTATGTAGTATCATCTGATGTTGTATAGAAAAACATCCATACCGCGTTTCCAGTTATTACAACTGATTTGATGCAAAACAAGTAACAAAACCATAGGAGAGAAATTTCTTCCATCATGTATCCAATGAAAATAGGTGCCACCAAAGCACCTGTAAAAGCGGTGGCATTCAAAAACCCTGAAATTTCACTTTGTACCGGGATAAGGTTTTCATTAATCCAACTTAGCATAATTGGCCATAGAAGACCGAAGGGAATCCCTATGGAACAAATTGATATCCAGACACCGATATCAAAATGAACAACAGCACTTAAAGTTAAGCAGATAAACCCAGCAGTGGAAATCACTGTTGATGATAAAATGATGATGTGTGGTCTCATGTATTTTACGAGAAATACACCGGAGGCTGTTCCAAGAAGTCTTGTGAAAAATGCAACTGATGTTATTGAAGCTCCCAGTGACTTGGTCCAGTTCATATATTGGATGCAAAATGTGGCTAGGTATCCAACGAAAGTGAAATCAATGGCATTTTGTAGTATGCTAAATACACCGATATTGATTAATTGAAGCCTTTTAAGAAATAATGAGCGTGTCCCTATGAAATCTAATTTACTATTTGCTGCGGTTTGTTTCCCCCCTGGGCTTTGTTGGCAATATAATATAAAGAAGAACAGAGCTATAATCAAGCTTAATACAGCAGATATGGTAAATGCCAAATACAACCTAGAATCTTCCTGACTAACAGATGTTGAGTTAAGAAGAGATATATTCATATTATTTGGATGAGACAGGTTTGTACTGATGGGCCATGTAGATAAAGGATGTGTTGTATTCTTTGTAGTCTTATTTGTGATTGTTATGTAGTTAACAGGCTGCTTGAGAAGAAATGGTGCCGTGACCAATGGCGCCAGAACACTTGATATTGCATATGCACCACTGTTTGCCATGATATAGGAACGTCCTCTTGTTGTCGGCCCCCAGATAGTTACACTTTCAGAGCCTATTCCTGAAAAATATAATTCATAATAACACTGTGTAACCAAAGTATTCCTGAATGCTTTTGTTCGTGGTTTGGACATTTCGGTCGTGAGTGGATATTCGTTGTTTGCTGTTGTCACACCACTTTCAATAGCTACTAAAACAAGTTTCCTATGATCGTGGTTTATTAACCGAAAAATAATCATGCTGAATATCTACAACACGGATATTCCAATTTCATACAGTATTATCACAATTTTGTCGATATGCTTTCTACCAATAGGATCAGTAACTAATATTTTGTATTATATAACAGAGAATGCGATGATCATAATGAAACAATTTCACGTTTTTGACAACTGATTCAACAACTTTATATATCAAAATATTTGTTAATCAATCTAAGTTGAAGACAGGAGTCAGGAAACTTCGAGAAAACTCAAACACCTACATATGGGACGTGTCGTTTCTAGATATCAACCTTGATGCCCAAGCATAGAATATGTGATATGAAAAGTTCTTACACTCTCACACCATGCATGATGGACACAGGCTTACTTTAGATTGTAACAATGACCAATGTCTCTATGGATTCATGAGTTTTGATATATGTGAATCGTACAGTATTATAGCTTACCTACAACAAAGACACCACCACAAACTCCAAGAAATGCAAATGCTGCCACCATCAGTCCGTAAAGGGAGCACCAGGGAATTGCTGCTATTGTAAAACTGTACAATACCAAGGCAGCGGTAAATAAAATATATTTGTTCATCTCTGAGTAAATGAACCCCCCTAGGACTGAACCAACCAACTGACCAGCGTAGAGTGACGTCATAAATGTAGATCCTTTGGTAAGGTCTGTTCCGGAAATCATCATGATATCTGGAAAGGCTGGTCCGATCTGTCCTTTTGTCCAACCCTTAAAAATAATATTTTCAACTTATAGTGTTCATTGATACCTTATTTCCAGATTTTGTACGCATTCATAACTTTCTTAGGAGGCGGTGATTCAAATGTATATCCTGATACGACTTATCTTTCACTTCTTGTTGGCTTTGCTGAAAGAAAACCTTGATTATCGTACAGTTACAGTGTATTAAGGTCATACATGAATGTATCTATTGATATATACGATTGAAATATATACAGTTGAATAAGAAAATATGGACGATATCTTAAATTCTAGTATATTCCAAGTTTTACATTTGACGCTGACGGTTTTTTTTCTTTTGGTTCCTGCCAGAATACATTGCATATTTAGAAAATCTCTTGATGTAAATATCTATCTTACAAACCTGTCTCATAAAACACTTACCAGAATCATGTACGCTCCAGAAACAGCTATACTTCTAGCAATTAGTGACCGAACTGCTGTACTGTTCCGGATTTCGTAACAGAGGGACCGTTTGGATTTGGTGTCGTCATCCTGCATGGGAGCTGAATCATTGTCGGCTGATCGTACGCCATATTTACCTTCCTTGTCCATTGGTAGTTAGCGTGGTCTGTAGACATTTTTACCAAAATATAATTCATATATAGACAACGTGATTGTAATTTGATTTTGCTTTTATAGCAGCCATTTCACATGTATATAGATATGACATATCCTATCTTGTATGATCTTTCTTAGCTATTGATTTCAGTAAGTTCTATCTCCCCTAACGATTCAAATAATTGGCGATCTATTGCCAATAACCTCCGCCACGTACGATTCAAATTAGTGCCGGGACCGAATATTTCGCCTGATTACTATGATTCTCTTTAAATCAAGTACACTCGCCTAGTTTTTTGGAACAAGATGAAAATATAACCTCCTTTTCGACGAGGTTTGGCGAGGAAGAAATGAGCTAACCAAACCAAAACCAAATGTTATTGTGAGGATAAACTTCAGAACAAAGAATATTGCTTCTGTATTTAAGTGATGGATAAGTCATATCTTAACAATAGGTTCATTATTTGACTCTGACTCGTAGCATATGATCCATCATTTTAATCAATTCTCTCATGACAATTATATACTAATTATCTGAGATGTACAACGATACCATGTTTACTCTAAAATGTATAAAAACGTCATATATATAATAGCACTATAAAATTGGTTTCATTTTACAATCTTTTAATAATATCATTATAAATCTGCTGTTTTAGTTAGGTATTCCACTGCATTATTTGCGCCATTGTAATAAGGTATTAAAACGTAGGGAGTTCCATTGTTGACATCAACTTGTTTTTCAGTTCGACAACATTATATACTGCTTATATGTTAGACGATGTATTAAATGCATATTGGAGGTTCCATTTAAATCGTTACACTAAAATATAAAGAGGATAACAGATAAATAAATAAACTCAAAGACCGAATGTATCGCAGCCTCCTAATACTTAGACATTCACACACCGCAACACATTGAATACATAGGAGGGACATTAGCAGGGAATACGGCATTAACTCCAATAAACCAAACCAAATAATAAGTTATTCCCCATCCATGACTAACATATGGCAATATACTATGTTTAAACTAAGCTTCCTGGTTGTATTTATTGCTTATATCTGAGGTCCTCTCCGCTTTTTGCGTTCATCCAAATCTTTTGCGACCCACATTAAAGTAATCAGTTGTAACTGTATTTGTTCTCAGCACTACCATGAAAAGGTAAAATAATCAAACGTCTTATTGAATATTTATGTTTTGCAGACATTTGTATTTTACATTAACTTACCTCTGTTTGAGCCGTTTCAGGATGATGCAGACGTTCCCTGCTAATGTAAACACTGTCAGATCAATATGTCGTAACGCTCATAGATTATGCCATACAGTGATTAGGTTTGAAATCATTAAAACTCAGGTGCTCAAAATACACGATGGTTAGTATTATTTTTGTTTTCAAATTATGTAATAGAAAACTATTTCTGTTCATCTATCACCAAATGTCAGTCTACATGTAATTGAAATATCTACAGACAAACTTGATTGTTAAGATATACTTAAAAAATCGACCCACAACACCCAAAAGTGCGAATGTGTTGAAAAGTCTCCCCTTTTCAAGCCTTATGTACGCCTTACTGTGGGGAAACCTTATTCGTCATCATATGTGTACCAATAGATCAACGTGTCCCTACATAAATTGAACGTTTATTGGCACATGCTCAATCCATTTAATGTTGTTATTCACATTATCGGAGTGACATGCAGTAACCCATAGTATATAGTTATTTTGATGCAAATGAATCGTTATGTACAAAGTTTCAAGATAAACTTACTTACTTAATTGGAAATGCGTACGTTTGGTAATCATAGAAAAATGTTGCAAATAGTTAATCTTGGCTATTCCGTCCTCCTTTCTTGAATTTTGTCGGCTGGGCCGTTCACTTCTTATTCCAGATTTAGAATCATCTCATTACTGAATTTGACATAGAGTCACGTAGCTGTATCCTTAAAGGGACAAATTATTATATATGTATTAATATCTATATTCGGTTTATTTGGATTTGTTTTGTTACAAAAGACGTATAGTAAGCTCTGGAAACTGGACGTATCAGATATCACAGTTAAGCTCTGGAAACTTTGTATGTATTTTCCCGTATTTCGCCTGTGAATTAATCGCTCATGTGAATAGAAATATGATGGTCATCATAATTCTTAATATTTTATGCAAAATGATGATTCCGTATCTGGAGTAATATAAGGTGTTTTTTTTCATAAGAACTATTTCGTTGTCTCATGCTGTATCGATTGAATTTTATTTGAAACAAATAGTTTTTTTTATTAAGCTCATTGTAATTCATCAAACTCTCAATGATTTATTTATTATACATGTATTTGAATTTAATTTTAGATATAAGTTAGAAATTTGGTACGTATGTTAAAAGATATTTCGAGGATTTCTTCATCATGCTTACTTAATTACATTCGGTCGAACAAATTATAGATAGGAAGACCTAAACTTTTTTGTCAATTACACTGATAAGCGTGTCCTTTGTTAAGTGAACATTCTTAGATAAGCATATGAATGACATACTAAGTTTTTCTCTATCCACATTCATTTATGTCTCTTCAACTAGCAGTAACCGAGCCGATGATTATCGAAATAATGATATTAATGTAAATAGACATACGGGCGGAAAGTGTGAATCTAGGTGAGTTAGACAAATAAAGTAAATTTAATCAGTTGTGTCTTTGTCAGTTAAGAACTGTTTTTGAAAACAAAGTAAGTAGTTAATCCGTTTCTGAAAGATTACTTACGGAAACTAACTGATTATTTCAATAACAAATGTCTTACCACTTTGCTGTGTCATGAAGTGCGATTATGCAGTGGCATATATCAGACCATTGGTTGGTGAAATAGTCACTCACCGGTTGTCGGGGATCATAAAGATAGGTTTCGTTGTACTCGCCGTGTGTCGTCCTTGAGAAAAAATTATCTTCTCCGATATATAACTAAAACTGTCTGTGTTTGTAATTTTCTGCTATTTTTGAAAAGTTGATGTGTTACCAGTAGTATTGTTGTTACAAATGGGTCATGTGAAAGAAAATACATATTTAAGGTCTTACTTTATATTTCTTTCATTGGATACAATTGTGCTAACCCTAACTTTATCTAAACACTGTGATAATATGTGGCGTCTCTAAAGCATACCATTCAGGCCTTTACATGATCATTTTACATTGTATGCTTATATCATCTATGTTACATTTGTGTTCTAGATTAGCTATGTATTCGCAAAAAATGTGCCACATCTAAAACAACGGCTCCGTTTAAGTCACAATTATGTCATATACGTTGTCTTTATTGACTGATATCGTCAGGCAATGTTACCACACTTCATGCTCGCACATGCCCGTATTTCCATTCAATGTCGGAGCAAACATCGCAGCATACACAATACAAAATAAATACGCAAATTTCGGGATACAAGGAACTCTTCTGGGTAGGAGGTAGAAATCGTTGATTTGGTCATGTGACCGCGAAAAATTTAGGGCACATTCTTCCGTCACTTATAGACAGAGAATACCAACGTCTGAGTAAAGGTCATTGTCGGTAATACTTGTTCGATAATGGAACTTAGATAAACTGTTATGTTTTGTGTTTCTTATTTGTTACTGATTTTTGGAAAAAAGTACCCAGGTAAGATAAGAAATATTTGTGAGTGTGACGTCCGATACCGTTGATTTCCAACTGCTAATTTACATGTCATTGCCTTGTGAAGTGTCTAAATTCAATTTCCGTGCATATTTAATTTATATTTGATATAATATGTTATGAAAATTGATTTTTAAGTGTTTTGTCATAATTTGTTATTTTCCTCCCTTTTTATTTTCCATAAATATGCCGCCATTTTGTTTTAAATGTGCCCTAAATAAAGTCACGCGGTGATGAAAGTCACATGACTAAACTGACTGAATGTTGTATTCCGGAAACGACGTATTGCGGTATGATTGACAGCTGGGTATCAGTCAAATCTGGTATAATCAAGCCACTTAGTGCAAAGATATATAAATACACAGCTGGCCTTTTTGTGTTCCTATATTCCAATTATTCCTGATTATTATAATCTACAAATAATATGTATAATATCACAATGATTACTCAGTGCCTCCGAGTGATCAAATATACAGAAAGATACAATCCTACAGATCAGAATAATAACTTTATGATTAACAACAAAAAACTCACAGAGTAATCATTAGAATTCACAATTATTTATGCACCATCATTCAATCTATGCGAGCGATAACAACTTACTCAAGAGTATTAACACTGAGGGAGGAAGCCGTTATTCAGACACGTCTATCTCCGTACTCTATCCTTTAGGAAAGCCTTGTTCAGGCACATCTGTATTTTACATTGTATTAGTTTTTTTTATCTCGCCAGCTCGTACAACAGTGCCAAAAAACTATAGCTGAAGTCGCGGTTTTATATACTGCCAGGCAACGAGACTAGCGCCCTCTATTTACACCAATCCTAGTCTTTAAAACGTATGATAATATAAGACTATTTCATACGTGGATATGAAGGATAGAGATATTGTACCCGAGCGTCACAAAATGTTGTAAAACCCGAGTATTTTTCTCTCATACTTCGACGTTTAATTGCAATTTTACTACTACGACTTTCCGCCATTTTGAAATGAATTCGAGCAAAAATCAACGAATGCAAATCATTTCTCCATGCATTTAATTGTTTGATATTTTCAACGCAAATAGCATTGTTTGAAACTTTTAAAGTAAATATAGCATAGTTTCTGAAAAAATGTTAAAATTGTATCGAGAAAGTAGTAATTTTGTTGACGCTTTGACGTCATGAGGCTTTATTGCATGGGTAGCCATGCAATACAGTTTCAGGCGACATGAGTGTATTGCCCTAGATCAGCCAGTATTACACGTGGTGGTATTAGAGAAAACATGATAATACAACCGTAATTTATCACACTTCTTCTATTGCATTATCACAAGTGGTGTCTCTGCGTCCTTCTCTCTTAGGTCTCCCTTGACACCGACTTACTTTGGCCTTCAATGGACCGTTGGCCTATGTGAGGAAGGCCTTGGGTCCTGTCCCCTGGCCTATACACACCGTGGTTTAAATCAGTAGTTTCTGCTCCTGTTTAGGGCTCAGTATAATGGGAGTGGGACGACAGGTTTGCTTGTATAATGTGACCAGATGGGTGTGCTTGTTTGGTGTCTTCGGTAGCATGCTTCAGTGAGATAGCACTATACAATCGCAAGGGTTTACTATATAAGAATATACATAACGCATATACCACAGTTTCCTAAAACACGCACCATGCAATTCATACACGCTAGTAACGCTACACACCGCATACATGGAAGGTCATCCGTACGTGACCCAGGCTGTTAGTAAGACGTAAATACAATAAACCAAACCAAATAGTAGGGTGTTAATTAAAACAAACAAATAAACAAACAAAGAAATCTGATATTATACAAATATAGCATTTTGATATCGACCACAGAAAAAAATATCGAGTACGTCCTCGGTCAATATTTGCATCGCATTGTATATTCTGCTTCGTGATGACATATACAATCAGTACCAATTGGTGCACTTCACTTTACACCCGGTGCATGCGTGTTTGTAAATTGCATACATGTACATGTACTCCATTATACCTGTAGCTCCATGTCTTAAGGACACAGTCAATTAAATGTATAGGTTTCTCTCCGTTGAAATAATCTACTTTGACGTCAAACATATATTGATAGATTCAGATTGACATTAAGATACATTCTCTTATGCTAGTACTCCGTTCCGTAATGTAAAAATCGTATACATACCGTAGGATTAAGCTACCCATGGTGGAATTTAAAAATAAACATCAAACGTATTCACTATTCAATGGCTCCAGATGCTTAATGAAAGTTATTCGATTATTTCCTACTCTCCTACCGTGGGTATGTTGGAAATTTAAAAGTTTAAACTGTAGTTCAGCTGGAAGTCATCATCATCTTTGATAGAAGCCGACACAATCAACGTCGTCTGTCACATTTTGTGGTTACGCTTCAAACTCAGGTCATTAAAGCGTTTGTTTCAAAGCGTCAGGAACACGAAGCGATTTATAACGTAGACGATTACGTTATCTAAAAATAACCGTGCAATATACTTTTTCTATAAACCACTTCCGGAAAAATCGTGCAATATAGTATTTTTTCGGTGATCACGTGACGTGTTTTCGACCAATGAGAAACGACAAAAAATCCAGAAAAATAATAAAATATATTATCTCAGATTTCTCTTTCAAGATGAATTTTATTATTTCAAATAACAATATACCCTGTTCATACTATATGGTATTATTGGAAGTTGTATAGAAAAACATCAATACCGCGTTTCCAGTTATTATAGCCGACTTCAAGCAAAACAAGTAACAAAACCACATGAGGGAAACATCTTCCATTATGTATCCAATAAGAATTGGTGTCAGCAAAGCACCTGTAAATGCAGTCGCATTCAAAAAACTTGAAATTTCACTTTGTACCGGGATAAGGTTTTCATTAATCCAACTTAGCATAGTTGGCCACATCAGACCAAAGGGAATCCCTGATGTGCAAATTGATATCCATACACCGATATCAAAATGAACAACAGCACTTAAAGTTAAGCCGATAAACCCAGCAGTTGACAACATTGTTGATGATAGAATAATTATATGTGGTCTCATGTATTTTACGAGAAATAAACCGGAGGCTGTTCCAAGAAGTCTTGTGAAAAATGCAGCTGAAGTAAGCGAAGCTCCCATTGACTTGGTCCAGTTCAGATATTGGATGCAAAATGTAGCAAGGTGTCCAACGAAAGTGAAATCAATGGCATTGTGTAGTAAGCTAAATATACCGATATTGATTAATTGAAGCCTTTTAAGAAATAATGAGCGTGTTCCTATGAAAACTAATTTACTATTTGATGTTTTTCGTTTCCCTCCTGGGCCTTGTTGGCAATACAATATGAAGAAGAACAGAGCTATAATCAAGCTTAATGCAGCAGATATGGTAAATGCCAAATACAACCTAGAATCTTCCTGACTAACATATGTTGAGTTAAGTAGAGATATATTCATATTATTTGGATGAGATTGGTTCATGCCGATGGTCCATGTTGATAACGGATGTGTTGTGTTCATTGTAGTCTTATTTGTGATTGTAATGTCGTTAACAGGCTGTTTGAGAAGAAATGGTGCCGTGACCAATGGCGCCAGCATACCCGATAGCGCATATCCACCACCGTTTGCCATGACATAGGAACGCCCTCTTGTTGTCGGCCCCCAGATAGTTACACTTTCAGAGCCTATTCCTGAAACATTTAAATTGGGAGCAAACACTGTATAACCTAAAGTACTTGTGAGTGGTTTAGTTCATGCCTTTTTTTAGTAGAAATATTCGTTGTTGGCTGGTGTAACATTGCATTCATCATAGTTGAATCAGGGATGTACTAAATATTTAAAATACAACAATTCAATCACTGAAGAAAAGTTTTGAAAATTTGATAGACTAGGGGGCCAAAAAGGGTCCAAACCATACAAAATCCTTTTGATGTTTTTATATTCGTGGTTCGTTAACAGCCATGGAAATAATGAACATTTCTAGACAACGGACACTTCATGTTATTAAGTATTATCACACTGTTATCGATATGTTCCTTTCCAATCCTAGAATCCCCTGACCAATGCTCGAACAAAAATCACGGCCTTTTTTAACGGGGCGAGAAGTTAACCAAAATTGCGAAAATCACATTTGTTTCGTTATTCATGCCAGAAACATATTGCAAGTGCTATTTTTCTTTAAGAAGAAGTTATGCTATCATTTAAAGATGCTCCACTTCTGACAAATGGTATTTTTCTTCAGTTACAAAAGATATTTACTTTTAAAAACTATGAAAAATAAATAATTGCATCCCGAAAAAATTCCATGGCATTATATCCTATATGGAATGAAGAACTGACTGCGCATGCACCAAAGACAAAATAAATCATTTTATATTATTTTCTGTGTTAATTTGACATATATATACACGAGTAAACCCTGATTATTGTTCAAATGATGAATACCGTTAATGCTCTGTCGGCGTTGAAGCATTTTTAACATAACTTTTCATGCAATGATGTTTATTTTGGCGATCGGCAATTTTGTGATTTGCAGTCAGACGTCGTCTGCTCATGTTCAAATTACGGAACTGGTAAGCGAACTTTTCTTATTGGCAGAAGACAAAAGTGCACTGTTCTGTTCTAGCACTGGTCTGGTGAGTCTATCCGAAAACATTGTTTTGTATGATATAACAGATGATGCGATAGTTAGAGTGGAACAATATCTTATGTGTGTCAACTTCTTTTTTGTTTAATTGCTATGAACATCGTTGAACATTAAAATGTGTGTCGATGTTAAGTTGGAGACAGGTGTCATGGGACCTCTAGAATCGTCAAATACCTACATTATAGTGTAGAAGTCGTCTAACGCACACCATGGATAATGCTTTAGATTGTAAAAAGGCTTCAGTATAGCTTACCTACAGTAAAGACACCACCACAAACACCAAGATATCCAAATGCTGTCACCATCAGTCCGTAAAGGGAGCACCAAGGAATTGCTGCTATTGTGAAACTGTACAATACTAAGGCAGCGGTAAATAAAATATATTTGTTCATCTCTGAGTATATGAAACCTCCTAGGACTGACCCAGCCAACTGACCAGCGAAGAGTGACGTCATAAAGGTAGAGCCTTTAGTAAGATTTGTTCCGGAAATCATCATGATATCTGGAAAGGCTGGTCCGATCTGTCCTTTTGTCCAACCCTTGGAAAATAAGATTTTCAAATAAGGTTTTCTTCAGTGTGATTCAAGTGTACGTCCAGTTACTTATTTGCAAAATATTACTAATCTATAACGTAAATCGGGGACCGATGTAATGCAAAAATTGGGTAGTGCTTCTTAAAAGCATTATTCATTTAAGACCTCTCCGTTGTCCTTGTACTTCCTGTTCAGCATCAAGGGAATGGGACGACTGGTTCGTCCGTTGTCAGTATAATGTGACCAAATGGGGTGTGTTGCTCGCTGTCTTCGGCGGCATGCTTCAATGATATAACACTATAAAAAGGGCAAGAGTTCCACGATACAAACAGACATGACATTAATATACCGCAGTCTTCCAAAACATGCACCACTCACTTTATTCACACTACACAACGCATACATGGGAGGCCATCCTTACATGACACTGGCTGTTAATGGGATGTAAATATAATAAACCAAACCAAACCAGTTCATGAACAGTTCCAAACTCAAAATGCAACAAAAAAACACCTCCACTCTTGTGTACAAAACGCCTTGTAATTATTTGACTTACCTTAAACTCACCAGAACCATGTACGCTCCAGAAACAGCTATACTTCTTGCAATCAGTGACCGAATTGCTGTACTGTGCCGGATTCCGTGACAGAGATTCTGTTTGGATTTTGTGTCGTCTGCCTGCATGGGAGCTGAATCATTGTCGGCTGATCGTACGCCATATTTACCTTCCCTGTCCATTGGTAGTTAGCGTGGTCTGTAGACATATTTACTAAAACATAATTCATACTCAGACTATTGCTATTGATATTATTATTTAGACCCAGCAAATAGGGCGTCTGAGTTGTACCTGCTGCCCCTATTGAATGATAGTAAAAGCCCGACTAATTTTACGATCTTATCTTTTATTTCTTCTTCCTAACGTTTCCCTTGGCATCACCCCAATCAAGGCCTTCGGTTAAGCGCTCGCCCCTGTGAGGTAGGCTCTTGGTTCTGTTCTCCGGCCATGACACACGATAGTCTATAAAATTTTAAGTGCTAGTTGCTGCTCCTCCTAGGCACTCGACATTAGAGGAGTTGGACGACTGGTTCGCTTGTTGTCAGTATAATCTGACCAGTATGGGGTATGTTACTTGATGTCTTCGGCGGTATGCTTACGCGATAGAGTAATATAAATAGGACAAGGTTCCACTACACAAGACACAGCACGAACATGCTGCAGTCTTTCAAAACACGCACCTCGCACTTTACACACGCAACACAACGCATACATGAGAGGCCGTCCTTAAGTGAACCTGGCTGTTGATAGGACCTTCATCCTAATAAACCAAACTAAATGAGATCTATGCCCAATCCATTGGCAGCATGTTGCAATAAAGTATGTCTGAACTGAACTACTCGGGTCATTTTATATGTGGTCTTCTACGCCCTTTCTGTTTCAATCTTTATTAAGCGGTCTTTATAACGGGCAATCGGACGTATACGTATTTCTTTGCAGCGTATACGTATTTCTCTGCAGCACTACATTAAAAACGGGAAAATGAGCTTATTGAATTGCACATTTCTGTTTTGCATTTAACATACCTCTGTTTGAGCCTGTTCAGGATGATGCAAGCGTTCTCTGTCAATGTCTACAGACAGGAAGGTTATATAATGAAACGCTTATATAGATGTAATATGTCATACATAATATGTAATTGAAGAATATTTCTGTTCCTCTATCATGAAATCTCAATTTATATGTACTCTATATATATATATATATATATATCTACAAATAAAAAAGTTTGTTAGAGTTATATGTGCCGTATTTTTCATACTCATGAATCTAGAAGAGTTTTTGGTATGATATTCACCTCTAAAAGTAACCACCATTTTAATAATTACAACACAGTCAATGTATATGATTTAATTCTACAAGTACAAGAGCTTAAAATGATGTTTGGCAGTAATGCCATCAATCATTATATTTACATCTACAGTGCAGTGAAATGAGCACATACGGTTAGGCAGTGAAGCTATACTGTGGTCTTCACATTTATAAAATGTTCATAGTGATAGTAAAATGATTTCCGCGGATATGTTTTCATCTAAACATACATAAGGCATAAAAACAAGAGTTTTACAGTGCTGTTACTAGCGTTTATAAGATAGTCGAATGATTTTACAGCTTAATTCATTACATATGATGAGTTTCCATAGCTTAAAAAAGAAAAAAAACCATAACAGGTCAAAAGGTTCGCCAAGGTACGGCACATATACAAGCAATCAACGCACAATAACAAAAACTGCTATCGTTTTAAAACGGTCTTACCTTTCACGTCCTATTCGTCATTCAGTTGAGAAACCTTAATTGTCACCATATATATATCGACAGATTAACGTGCCCCTACATAAATTGAACCTTTATTGGCACATGCCTGATCCATTTAAAGTTAAAGGTTTAAACTAGTGTTTTTGTATGCCTATTTAGCCATTTTTCTAACAAAGTTAAAAAGGACTCGATGTGTATGCATACCAGTGCTCATACTACATGCTATAGACACTAGTAAACATAATGGTACGGTTATTTGGTGACAGATATGTTAGGCACTTTGTATCAGCTAAGTTATGTTCAAGTACGCCTAAAATGTAGATATATAGGCATACAAGAAATCACTAGTTTACGCTGGGTCTTAAACCTTAATGTAGTTATTCACATTATCAGAGTGACATGCGGAAAACCGCAGTTGATGGGTATTTTGATGGGAATAAATTGTTATATATAGCGTTTCTCATTTCAAGATGAATGTTTCGACTAAAGTAGAAGTGTTTACTTTTGGAAAACAGAGAAAAAAATATTGCAAATCTCTAATAGTAGCTATTCCAGCCTCCTTTCCTGGCTTTTGTCAGGTGA
Organism: Argopecten irradians; assembly: GCF_041381155.1. Taxonomy (NCBI): domain Eukaryota; kingdom Metazoa; phylum Mollusca; class Bivalvia; order Pectinida; family Pectinidae; genus Argopecten; species Argopecten irradians. The sequence continues at coordinate 25,126,771 of NC_091135.1, read as the reverse complement.
CAAAATATGTCACTTCTTATTCCGTTTTAGAAACAAATTATTACTGAATTTGAGATATGCGCTTGGGTTTGCCTCTGTCCAGTTGGCATTCATATTGGCTGTGACTGCCACCTGAAATACGTTCGTTGCTTATATCTATATTTGGTTACAATTTTATGTTGACATACCAAGGAATATTGCATCTTTATGAATTCGTTATCGCCAAGGATTGGTTTGGTTTGGTTTGGTTTGTTTATTTTTACGTCCTATTAACAGCCAGGGTCATGTAAGGACGTGCCAGGTTTGTTGGTGGAGGAAAGACGGAGTACCCGGAGAAAAACCACCGACCAGCGGTCAGTACCTGGCAACTGCCCCACATGGGATTCGAACCCGCATCCCAGAGGTGGAGGGCTTGTGGTAATATGTCGGGACATCTTAACCACTCGGCCACCGCGGCCCCAACTATAGCCAAGGAGAGACCAGCCATTTGAACAGCGGTTTCCCGTGATCGCTAGCACAACAATTGTGACGTCACAATGATAATGACTTCATAATATATGACTGCGATTGGTAATGTTACATTGTGGTACTGCAGTTAAAATGTAAATATATGTTTAATATGTCTTTTGTTTTATTTGGTTTTATTTGGTTTAAAGGACGTATGAGATGTCGTTAATAAATTGTAAATTATTAATAAACAGTATCCGCTATAAACTCGTGACCTTTGATAATCATTTACCTTTGTTTGCTAAACGATGATATGTATATCCTTTTCTGAAGTAATAATTGTTTTCCAAAGAGATAAATCTGTTTCATAATTTTCCCCACTTTCTACAGATTTAAGAACAGCGCGACACAATCAAATATATATTTTTTAATTAACTAACTTATACTTAATCAAAACTCTCCTTGATTTAAATATCGTATATGTATTTTATTTCAGATATATAAGCTAGGAGTTTGGTACTTCTGTTAAAAGTGATTTTTGAAGATTCGGTCGAACCAACTATACATACTAGGAAGACATATACGTTTGCTGTTAATTGCTACATTGATACGCGTGTACGCGTCCTTCTGCGATCTTAGTGTAATATCGTTAAACTATATTAGAAAAGCAAAATGGACTGACTACACTTTCCATTATACACATTAATTTGTGTTTCTTCACTCAAGTGTAGTCTAGCCGATGAAAAAGCATGATCATCGAAACTACTTCATTAATATAAAACAGACTTACGGGCGGAAAGTGGGAATCTATCTCTAGATAAGGTAGTCAAAAAGTAAATTCAATCAGTTGCATCTTTGTTAGTTTAGAAATGGTTTTTTTTTTTAAAGATTAACATATGGACAAAACATATTTTCAGATAATATACCAGTGCCAATATAGCGGAGCATTAGTACGCAAAACTACGCGCGATCTAGTATTAGCAACAAATTACGGGAATTCAGTATTTGACTAAATCTTGCTATTTTTGCTGTAAAATACTGATTGGATGCGGCTAGATACAGCCGACCAAGCATCCAGCTAAGTCATATTTATTATTAAGTCAATTATGTTTTAGTTTTAGTGACAAGCTTAATGTACACGAATACATTGATCTCAAAACACGTGGTTTCTGTTTCACAAAACAAATTATGCAAAGATAGATTTCGATCGCGTGATAAAATTCTACAGTGAAGCATGAAACACAAAAAGTGGTATCCGAACAAATAAACGAATAATCCACAAACATATAGATATTTGGTATTTCTAATTAGACTAATTAAACAAGTTTTATTCAATGGGTGCTTAAATTTTCTTAGTCCATATACCAATGATACGAGCCTTCCCATTGGTCGCTTATTACGTAAATGGAAGGGGCTCAGCTGCGGTGATCCAGCAGCTGGTGCAGTGTGAAACAATCTATAAGGAAGTGAGATTTGCTAAGTTTGTTATGGAAAATATCGTACTGAATATTCTTGGCTAGCGAAGTTGGGTTTATATGTGGTTTGGTTGAAAGCTTCGTCGAGAAATCACGTTTTTAGTTGTTAACTGTTTTAGGAATACTTATTGTACATCTGATGACCTGTAACTAATTTATTAATTAAAATCTTATTGTTATCTCTAATTATACACTATTCATGTCACGTTTAAAAGTGGTTTAATACTTATGTACTAAAAGACGTGTTATCTGCGGTCTCCTCTACCGTTAGAGGCCACTAGTTGTTGACCAGGTTAATATCACGTGTCATTTCAGCTCACAGCCGTGACTCAAACAGGTAAGGTTTCCATTTTACACATGTGCTACAGAAAGAGCCTAAGGACACATAACGCCATGGTCGAACAATACATTGGTATTGCATGTATTCATCATTTTATAAAATGTCAACTTAGTATTAAAGTATTAGGAAAAATAGAAATATCATTAGTGAACTTCCTGACCTTCAAATTGATCGTGGTGCATTATTTTTGCATTCCTACATACAGGAACACTTTGAACAATATGACTAACTTTGCTGGGAAATTAAACAAAATTTAAAACATTATAACTTATTGTTTTCAACTTCGTTACCATACTTATCCTTGTGGATATAGTGGACACACATGGATCACACACGTGTGTGAAAATGCAGTGGTCTGCATGCCTTTATATATTTATACGTTTATTAAGAGCAGCATATGTTTGCCTATCTATACTTTGTTTTTATGTTGCATTTAAAATGATGACAAAACTGGATTTGGTTGTACTTCAATGATATATAATTTGAAGTTGCAAAAGGTGTTAGTTTTAAGTTAAATATTTAATGTGCTAGGTTGAAATCAGTAAATAAATGTTATTAATTAATTTGTACTCATACAATGCCATGATACTTGGTTTTTATTGAACTATCGGTAGTCTAGATCCTGATTTGTTACATAAATGAACTCGCTGGCATAGCTTAGCTTTTATAAAGATATATAACATGTGTATGGAAATATAAATAAAAGGGGTTGCCTCTATTTTGTATATTGTATCATTTTCCCCTATTCGTATTGGTATGTGATTACAATTGATTTAACCCTTAAAGTATCAAAAATATATAAATACGTGCAAGTTTATTGTTAGACTTGCACAAGTTCCTATTTGTGGAGCGCTTACAATACAAATAGCATTATGATATATGAATATAAGGACTACAAGTATACGCATATTTATGAAGATTTAAACCTCAATAAGTATAAGACAAAAGTTTAATGAACGGCAAAACTGTATACCCCCATAAACCTAGGAATATACGTTTACAATTAACAAAGCAGCAACAGAAACAGCTACACCTCGTTGACTTGAACTCGTGTATTTTTTCTTTATTTTGTGTGTTGAACTAAACATTTTACCATATATATTTCAAATTACTACTGCTTTAAATCAATATACCACTCATCACTTAAAACCAGTTCAAGTACACTTGTGTCGGGCAAAGCAACAGCTAGCTGTGTCTCGTTAAATGCTTGGTATAGATATATTGGACCACGCACATATGACCATAAAAGCGAAAAGAATAGTCTGCCCTACACGTTTATCCATCACTGTATAAATACCATACATATACCACATGTCAATACTTACTTAGGTATGCTCTGATTTTCCTCTATTCTCCATTAGCTAATAGAACATGGTCACGTCGACTTCGATATATTGCATATCGGTGTTTCTGTTTTTACAAACATCGATTATAAACTACCTTCTGTTACGTCAATACCGAAACGTTGAGTGTTGCAAGGTGACGTCCTATGGCCATCGGTCTTCTTGTAATAAGCATATTCATCGGATACTTATTTGGCATTTTTGTCAAAGGAACTACTTATCTAACATGAAATGAATGACCTTTAATTCGGTCTATATGGTGTTATACATCCTCGGTCTCTTGTTAGTTATCGCTTATAATTACCTACCCCTCGACCCCTCAGACTATAGGCCGCATTTGCGGTATAACACCTCATGGACCTCAACAAAGGAGCACAATTGATAAAGATGCTTATATGTCATAAAGTATTACTGGCAAAATGATAATAATCAAGTCAATCAAGTTTCATAAATAAAAATGCCATAACAATTATATTTCATTCAAATGTCATTAGACGTCAGTTTTTCTATTATAAGTATTTCCCACAGCTCGTAATAAGCCTTTCATAAAAACTGAAAGTGGCAGCTTTCAATGTTTAAAATGATGTATCGGGCGCACAGTGGTACAGAATGACATGAAATCAACTTTATCGATAGCATTCATTATCGTACAGGTCAATTTATATGGGTCAGTCTGATAGTTCTTGTTTTTGTTACATATATAGTTAGAACTTAAGTCCAGTATCTAATAGGACAATATCGTGTTACATCTTTTTATTTGTTTGTGACGAGACAAGTATATCACAAAAGTTGAAGAAATTTTAATAAAAAATGATAGACCATGCAATCAAGTCTACCAACTTTCTGATTGTTAGTATAAGTACAAAAGATAGGTAAATGCTCGTACTCCAGGTAAGACAAAAACTGTCTATCCATTATGATGGTCGAAAATGTAACATACACGTGTCATTAGCGTTAAAACAAATGATAGCATTAAATCATATGCGGATGCTAACTATTCTAACAAAGTTTTCTCTCGCTCACGTTTACTTTGAAACAGTCTGAAGTGGTGCACTTGTTCGTGTGAGGAAGGCTCTTGGTTCTGTCCCCATGCTGCCACTAGTGTCTATATAAATATCAGACTAACAGTGGTAATGTCTACTGCAGCATTTAGCATAAAGGGTGATTGAAAGACTAGTTTGGCTGGTTTGGTGAGTTGGCCAGTGTCTTAGGAGGCATGCTCAGTGATATATAGCCATAACTTCACTATTATATGGAGACACAACACAAAGATTCCACAGGCTCCAGAAACTCAGATATTCACACACACAGTACATTGAGAGGACGCCCTTAACTTATGTGTTGAAATCACGTTATGCTCGGTAAATCATTATACACAATGCAGCTCATGACTCGTTGGCAGTTTTGATCATGAGGACTCTTTGAATCCCATAAAGAAAGCGCGAACTTCAACAGTCCCAACATTGAAACACAATGAAGTTATACTTTGAAATTGTGAGATTAAATTGTATTTTTAGAAGACATGGCGAACAACACAGAACTCAAATATGGAGTCCCAGGGGCGGAACACGAAACCGTTCCTATGCAGCAAAATGGAGACAACTGTGATGTAAATATAAAGATACCTGAGGTAAAAGCATCATCTTTCTGTGCTGAAATTCGACATAACAAGGTTACGAGGCTTCAGTTGATACGAAGCATCTGTGTGTCCTCTGCATATGTTATCATGGTAAGTATATGCAGGTTTATTTGTGGTACTCACTCGTTAAACTCACAGCAATTGACATCTATTTGGAATTTACACAAATAATGATGCTATCAAAAAGTGGCATGAAAGTAAACAAAATTCCTTAAGACAAGCTAATGATGAAACCAATTCTTTAATTCAAAAGAGATAAAATAAGACTCGAATGATAATGAAAAATAAATTGTGCTTACGGAATTAATAATAATATAATGTATTTACGATCAATTCGCTGAAAATAAGTATGTCAGTCTATTCCAAATGAAGAGTATTATTATGAAAAATAATAAAATAACGAATTCCAAAAGTGGAACAAAATTAAGAATTAATTACTTAGGAAGTTATTTATTGATTGCAATATTTTTCGCTAAATGATCAAATAAATCATATTTCAGAGTGTAAGATTTCAAAGTTGTATTTTTCATTAGCGTTGAAATTTTGACTCAATATTGACCAATCAGAACATAGTATATGGAACCAAAAATAAAACAGAAATTGTCATTTCACCTACAAAGAATTATGATAACGTAAACTTCCAAATTTATTGAGTAGACACTTTTTTCTACGGAATCATTTCGTCGATGTATCGTGCAATCAGAGGTGATGTTACATTTGGTGACTTTGTGTTTAACGTTATCAGATTGCAAATATCATAGACACAAGTTTTCATATATTTTTATATGCATGCAGCACGACTGATTAATCAAAGTTGAATGATTCATTCACTCCGGAAATGAATTAAGCGTTAGATCGGACCTACATCCATGGCGTATTGATTATAAGGGAATAAAAGGCTTGTTACAAGTACAATTTAATTATAATACGTTTCTCTATCCTAGGGATGGATTAAAGGTCAGATCGGACCTGCTTTCCCTGACGTCATTCGAATATCAGGTGTCGATCTTCAAAAGGGATCTGCTTTTATGACCGCCTATTACACAGGCCGATTCCTCGGATCTATACTAGCTGGATTCATCTATTCTAGAATGAATAAATTCCTTTTGTTTGGGATATCTCTGTTGATGTTTGGTGTGGTAGTAGGAGCTATCCCCTGGTGTGCGCTCTATGAGGTGATGATCACTGCGCATGTTGTCCTTGGCATCTTCGGAGGCATCCTTGCGGTTGGTAAGTAACCATCTTTTGTGAACCCGATAATAACAGTTCTTAGATGAGTCTGTTTGACTCCATAGATTGATGTGTCGATGATGTCTAATGGCGAAGAACTAAAACCATTTGCCCTGACTTATATCTGTGTGTGTAATTTTGAGTCAAAAGATGAAAAAGGCCTCATTCAAGTGAATCATATCATAGCTGTCACAAAAGGTGAACAGATCCATTCGATGTCTTGTAACATCCTTTAAGGACGGACTCCCATTTTTACATTGTGTTCCGTGTATGCATGCCAGTATTACGTGTATGTTCTGCTGAGGAGGGATGGGGCTGCTTTAATGTTTTGATTCTCTTTGTAAAATTGAAATGATTACCTTTTCATACTGTATCTCACTTACATATGCTGCAAAAGACACGGAACAACACATCCCACTCGGTAACGTCATACTGGCAATGGACAAACAAGTGTCCCTCTCCCTTTACCTCAGAGACAAACGTGAGGCGATGTCAAGGGAAACGTAAGGAATGAGAAATTAATATAGCAGAAGAAACATCCAAAATTTAGCCTTTTTACATGCAATGGTGGCAGCAGATTCAATCTAATTACCGCATATAGAGCATGTATTATTACGTACATCAAAGTAGTGTACAAAATGATGATTTTTGTTTTGCAAAATAGGTGGTAAGTCCGATGAAATACGAAATTTTGTTTTTCTTATTTTCAGCAATTTATTCGGAGTCGGTACTTATATGGGGGCCTACAGGAAGGGGTCGATCTTACCTCATGCTTCATGGCGGAATTTCCATTATCGCAAGTGTTTTAGCACCTATAGCTACAGGACCATTTCTTACGGATAGGAGCGACGACATCTACAATTCATCATCTATTCAACATGCTAGTGCTAATACCTCAATCTTATATAACGTTACAATACTGCCAAACATTACCTCTGAAAGTCCTTTAATAGGAACGTCTTTTGTCAATCCTGATGAACAACCATCTCGCCTGTATATAGCGTATTCGATTTCAGCTGGTCTTTGCTTGCTCGTTGCCCTCCCATTTTTCAGATTGTTCAAATTTTCTAAATCCAACAAAATGGCGTTTTCATCAAAAGAGAGAAATAAATTCATAGGTTCATTCTCGTTATTCCTTAAAAGACTTCAGTTAGTTAATGTTGGTGCTTATAGTTTATTTCACAATGCAGTGGACTATACATTTACGGGCTATCTAAGTACATTTTGTGTGAAGTATCTTCTATGGACAAATATGTCCGGAGCGATGCTAACCTCTACAGCATTTTTCACCAGACTTCTAGGTAGTTTAATTGGCATATTCTTAGTCCGTGTTTTTAAATCGGATACTCTGTTACTATTGTCTACATCGGCATACACTCTTGGATTATTAGGGTTCACCATTAGTGCGCATGTCTTAAGTGACGTAGGAATATGGATCTCAGTGTGTGTTATAGGAATCCCGTTCGGCCTTGTCTGGCCAAACTTTCTAAGCTGGATCAATGCCAGTTTGATCCCAGTTAGAGGAGAAGTATCTAGCTTTATCAATGTAACCGCATTTTTAGGAGCTCTCCTGGCGCCAATGTTATTCGGTTATATGATGGAAGAGTTTAACCTGTTATGGTTCTGTTATCTCTGTGTAGTTAAGTCTATAGTTAACATTATAAATGCATTCATAATTTTATGTTATTCAAGGTCAATGAAAAGATAAGTTTTGATTAGGAATAGGCATGTGTTTGGTACATAATTTGTGTTTATCAATATCAACGCATTATCAGAGTGTTGTCCATTGATTATTTCGCAATTTCCCATTCCTAGCGCAAACCAATTAAAGCGCAACATATAGTGTAAGCAAAATAATGAATTCACGCAATATCACAATACTGTTAACGGCTTACAGAAAATACAATTTTACTTTTTTTCATGCGGAGAAAGTCTTTAAACATACTTGTGTTAAGATATTACATGTCGATTATACTATCCCCTCCATATCCATTTTTCCATTACAAACTGTAAACCACTTTATATTCGCGAAATAATCTAGACTGGTTCCCTTCCCTTAGTTCTCTACTCTCCGCCAGGCTGCGCTCCGCTTACTAGGGACCGGTAGCGGGTAACCATGATGATTTTTTAAATTGGTCAATGTACATATCCGGTTCGCTGGTATCACTTTTTTTAGACGTGGGAAACCCCTTTACGCACGAAGCGACGGATCTTAACGTAAAGAATAAATAATTTATTTGAACGATATATAAACAAAATTAAATAAGATCTTAAGTTTTGAAATCATTTCGTGCTAACAGAGTTTAGTGTGTTCATAGGAACGACGTTAATGACGTTATTTTCTCTTAACGGAAGTAGCCGTCTCCATGATGACATATCATGCGCAGAAATGATGCGCACTACTCTGGAGTTGGAATTCTCACTCAAGATGGCTACTCGCTACCGGTCCTCAGTGAAGCGTACGCAAGGGAGGTAACTGAGGCGGGAACCAGTCTACGAAATAATCTAAACCCGTGATTTGCAAACAATTAAATTTAACACGTATGAATGCACGAGCAAGAGCCTATCATCGCAAATAATGACAATGGCAAAAATTATTAAGTTATTCCCGAGATTATCATTTTATATTCTACCAAGGCGTTATAACACCACATGGACCTCACCAAAGGTCCTTATTTTCTATATTTGATATGTAGTTCTATTGACAAATGTCAAAAGAATTATCCGATTTATATTTCAATTACAGAAAGAACGATGGCTACAGGACGTATATTGATTCGATGTTTATAAAATCACCCCGAGTCAATATCCTATATATTGACGTCACATGACCATGTATTAGCCAATGAGAATAGTAGAAAACCATAGCATATATGATATTGAGGAACATTATATACATGTACGTGAAAATATATCAGAGACTAGGGACATGTGTAGATCTACTGTGACATGCGAGTAGCTCTCTATGCGGTTAAAATTCTGTCTAAAAACATTTCAGAAAGGTATACATTTAGACGGACCTATATTGCTATGAATAAAAAAAAACAGATGTTACATCCTTGTGAAGTCAAAAAAATAACTTGGTATGACGCTAGTATAACTATCTACGGCATACTATTAAATTAAGGGTTCCTTTTCATCCTTTCAAATATTGTAGTTTTATCAACGATTCCTGAATACTTCGTTTTTCTTGACTAGCATAGTTTTGTTGAATTGATAGTTTTTGGTTTTGTTGGTTTGTTTTTCATATAATTTTGTGTTTATTGTTTAAAGTATTTTTTTGTTTTCTGATAAATTTGATTTAATGCAAATATCAAATTCATAACATTTGTTGTTGTTGTGTATTTTATTGGTATTTACTGGTAACACGTATATTCGATGTTGTGCAAACTACTGCACGCATAAAAATGTATTGGAAATATGGTTATATTTCATGTGTTGTATGGTGGACATATGTTGATGATTAGGTAAAAGCACAGACATAAAATTACTGAAACCTTGAAATATTTCGATTCATTTTGTGGTTATGTTGTCCCAGGATTTTTCGTCATGTCTACGATGACACATCTAGATATCCCTAATTTATCAAAACAGTTTAGTTAATATTCAGTTTACATTAGACTAAAAACCTGGCTAAAAATCTGTGTCATGGTAACCGACCTTTTCTAGACGTTCGCCAAACATTATAATGTTGGCGTTTGATAATGCATCGATGTAGCAATAAAACGCCTTATAGAATATTTCTTTATAAAGCATTTTCTGAAATGTCCCATAATTCCATTTTGTTTTTGGAAATGCTGCGCTCTCGTACATGCGATAAGGATTACAAAATGTGTTTGATATCCCAATTTAGCAATAATTATAGTTAACTTATACAGTTCCATGTAACACCATTCAGGAACTGATAACAGAAGTACAAACGATTTATTCGTCTTTTTCTACGCAATCTCAAAGATGTGAATAGGTAATTCATCAAACAAACAAACAATAAGACAAGATGAATTTATTAATGCAGATTGTAAAAAAATCATCGTTAAGATGAGGAGACATTTGAATCAATTTTGGTTTGAAACAGCAATACATCTGTCCATGCACCCCTTGTTCCGACCGGCACAGTACATTGTACATTCTTCGTTGCTTTGGTCTCCCAGACGATCAGCACACTGGAAGTACTTGTGACAGTGGATGTAATCTTGCCAGCAAAGACTCCAACAGTTACGGTCAATTCCCTCCATTGATGGCGCTGACAAGATTTCAGCACTCAGAGACAATTCAAGAAAGCAGGCACTTGTGGCTAGGGCAATGATAATTAGCTTCATCTTTTCCTAAAAGAAAAATGCAAATAGTAAATATCATTTATGTACACGTTTGTACATCATTTTATGTCTCCATAATCATCTGATCAGAAATCAGGCCGCGATGGCCAGGTTATTGCTTTTAAACAAGAACATGTACGAGAAGGATGAGTCACACTAAGTTTGGGGCAAATACGACGCAGGAGCTTTTGTGTTTGCGCACTGACCGTGACGTTGGGCGACGACTGATGTGTCTTCAATATCCGCCGGCGCAGCCTTGATGTAGCTTGCGGGTGCAGGATAACACCAAAATGAGCCGAAACAATTAAAGATCCGTGATTTTATAAGAAAAAATATGGAGTTTATTTGACATATGTCAAAGTTATCTATTGTGCATGTTAAGAACAAGAAAGGCGTTGTCTATAAGACGCCACCCTGCAGAACTCGATGTTTCTAAAAATGGAATTCACTGAGTCGATATGCTATTATACCGAACGTCACATGACCATACAAATAGTGGAAAATCAAAGCATATCTTATCTATCACAGTATGATAAACATACATTCACTGTACGTTATAGTCATTTTTAAGTATAGAAATACCATATTGTTCAATATATATACGACTACATAACACGTTAAACTCAATTGTATAAAATTACACATTATAATTCAAAATATTGTTTTATACCGTAATTGTATCGCTACATCATTTAACATCGCAATTAAAGCCGTTTTAACCTGCGATATTAATTTGACTACTTTTAGTAATCACAATTTCTATAATACTTATAGCGCAATAAATGTCTCTCGGGTTATAAGTTCCCTTATTTCGCGGTATTACCTAAATACGGGAGTTCAAAACACTTGCAAAATATTTAAAATTTACACTGCCGTTATATGTGAATACAGAAGTACAGCATACACCCATTGGCAACTGTGTACCCTTTCCAAATGATTCCGCTCTCAAGAGATTATACTCCAAATTAATGGCAAATAAATTTTAATTAAATATTACAATAATTAACATTAGCATAATTATATTAATTGATATGCGAATATTTCATCTGGAAGATATTGTGTGCTGTGAATTAAACCTTTAAATTCGAGCAAAAGTTCCGCCGTTTGCGAAATCGCGAAACATGGAGCCCACGAAGTGAAAGTGCATTACAGTTAATCCACTATAAGTTCGAAACTAACTATAACATACATAATATAGATGTTAAATCTAAATGTATGTATACAAGTTTTTGGTATTTATATCATATTTATTTGACTTGTTTTATTTGTATTTCAATATTAAAGTACAATTGGAATTTTCTCTTTAAAATACGTTAACTTTCTCATTCGTGTATTCGTTACATAAATATACCTTTACTCAGTAACTACAAGACTTAATTTTGTTATATACAAGAATACAAATACCATACCTTATTCGACGTCAGTTTTTACGAGTAATATTTCCTCAGTGTCTGTCCACAAGCTCTCAGGAACAATATGAACATGTCAATCTATTGCAACACTGCTATATATACCAAAAGGTCATTAAAAATTAATGTATTATAAATTTTCTAAATGCCGCTATTGATGAAATGTCAAAAGATTAAATCGATTGATAAGGAATCGAGGTTCTATCATTCGTTCACAATTTCATGTTTATTATCTCTAACCATCAGCTTCGTCATCACGTGTTGATCAATTACAAGTCAATTTTCTATTGTCATTGAAATGTAATTATTATCATATATTTAAAATTTGATATGTGTAAATTTGCTATTTATTATCTAAGAGGCGAGTTCAGAGAGATGTAAACAGAGACGAAATAAATTACATTGATCATTTATACTTGCACAAGGTATGCTGTTATATTCTACATAGTACATTTGCGTATATGTAGAATACGAATTTTTACATATTCTGTTCTATCTAAACCCTTGAATCGGCTCATAATGATCAATAGGCTATCTAGTGTGTCCAATTAATTCTCAAATCCCTGTGGACTTTTCGTATACTTTTAAAATTTACTTAAGGTCGACAAGTTTGTTGTTTCCAAAGCTGCGCACGGTTAGATAATATAATGAAGCGGTCTTGTAATTAATTTTTTGTTTTATAAGAAATATGTTGTTTCATGGTTCTGTGTTAGTTTAACTATTAAACATGCATATCTTGTCCACGAGTACATGTCATGCATATTTTGGTCATTGTATCTAGTATCTGTGTTTTGTCCCGTCTTTTATCGGTCGTGCGTGTATTGTTACTTCTGTACATGGTATTCTATTTTCGTACACAGAAAGCCCTGAAATTTTGTCGAATAAATCCGTAAAACTCATTACAGAACTTTAAAAAATAAATAAGCCTAACCCTTTCTGTGCGGCGTTCTGAAGGATTAAGTTCCGAATAGGAAATAGAGGTGTGTAGTACATACATAAGGCGGGATAGGGACACGATTTTCGCGGTATGATAGGGTTTTAGAAAGAGTATGAAGGGTGGCGGGGTCTACTTTTATAAAACGTCGAGGTATGAGACTTGCATTATACAGTATGTATGTACATGTAGCATGTAGTGTCATTGTTGTTTTGGTCCATTTTCTTGTAAACTTATATTTCTTCTTGTCGATACAAAGTTTTAATTTACAGACAAAAGTTAAGCGCAACCCCTTTGAACCTGAGTTGACACACACGTACACACACGTACTTTTGACTTTTGACCTAAAGAACATAACAATTTTATAGTCCAGAATTTGACGATTAGAATGGGTAAACGATCGTTTTTATTATATCATGGTATGTGATAGATTGTATATTATATACGGATACATTTCAACTTATCAATATACGGATTGTTCTCACTGCGTCTTTCGTTTTAAATATCTACAATCGCCAATACCGCAACACTGTCAAATTGAATTTCCCGGCTCTTGTCACAGCTGTTTGTCTCAGATGACGTCGCGAATCTACGGCCACCTGCTGATATCAGGGGTGATAAGCGATGCGATCGTTCTAGACATTGGTCGTTGTGGACTTCGTTTCAAGCACAGTTTACTGAAATTACGTCAAATGCAACCTATATTTTTTTGTGAAAATCATTATGTGCACCACAATAAACAAATATCAACACAAAAATAGCATATTTAAAATCTGTTTTCATCACCTTTAATCACTTGATGTTTTGCTTGCATCAAACAGCATATGTTAGAAATCGTTTTAACAATGAATGATAGAAAATAATATAAGACTCTTTCATATTTAGATCCCTCGGGATCACAATTTTTGTGACATTTTGTGACCCTCGGGTAGAATATCCCTATCCTTCATATCAACGTATGAAAGAGTTTTCTTCTCTCATACCTCGACGTTGTATTGCAATTTTACTACTATAATATTCTGACATTTTGAAATAAATTCGGAAAAAAACGCGACTGCAAGTCAATTCTCCGTACATGAAAATATGCGTGATATTTTCAACGCAAATCCCGTTGTTTGTATCTCTTAAAGTAAATCCAGTCTACTTCCTGAAAAAAATGTTAAAATTGCACATAGAAATAGTAATTTTGTTGACGCTGTGACGTCACTAGGTTTTATTGCATGGGTAGCCATGCAATACAGCTTCAGGCGACATGAGTGTATTGCCCTGGACCAGCCAGTATTATACGTGTATAAGACTATATGAGAAGAATAACTATTACATTTTGTGACCCTTTATATCCAATCAGCCCAGACTAGAGAGATGATCATGATATTTTTTCCAATAATATATATGAGCAAAAAATGATATTTGTGTGAATAACCTTAATAAAGAATGATAATGAATATGATAAATTTGTTTTGGTTTTTACTGATCCCTGTATGTTTATGAAAACATGCATGTGCACTGACAAAATACATGTTGTAACATACATATGTTACACTTTCAAAATATTAAAAAAAGTTTGAAACAATAGGAACAACGGAAAAGATATTTCGGGATATGAAGGTTTGTATTCTGAAGGTATTGCAAGCATTGGCGTGAAGGTTTGTATTCTGAAGGTATTGCAAGCATTGGCGTCGTTATGGCGTCATTATGATGTCGATCCTACCACGTCAAGTGGATGTTATGAGGACGTTGAGAAATGATCCACTATTTTTAAGACCTGTTTGTTATTGCCCGCTTATGCTTCGGTTATAGTTCTGTGTAAGTTTTGCCGGAATGGCACAATATCACCACCAAAACTAAAACACATAGTTAGGCCATTTCATTAATTAAAAACAGATTTGAAGAATAGGTCTCTGAAATATATGATATGCACTCTTACATTGATCCGGTGTCAAGGATAGAAGTTTTAACCATGGTTTGCAAAATATTGCTTTTTAAGAAAAACCTCCCGAAAGTTACCGAATATATCCTCTTCAATTTCCTGTTTTTGGTATGAATAGGTTTTTTTTTATTTAGCTTTTTGGCAGTCGAAACCCCAGTCCTGAATGACATAACTTAAGAAGAGAAAAAGAATTGATGAGACGCACTAGCTGTATATATGAAAATCTGGTTGAATTAATATTGAGTCATGCCTAAGATAAATCAAATTACACATGTGTACATATACACAGGCCAAGGTCGAATTTGACTTGCTATTGGAATATGGACGATCAGATAATTAATTATGTCGTAATGTAAATATACTGTAAACTGTCTGACACGAGTTATTTCAAATGGCAGGTGTTCCAATCCAATAGATTATCATCAGTAAATCTGGTCCTCAGTGATTACATGGACAGACGCTTCCGCTAGACAATGGGACAACGGCGCGTGATAAATTGTTAACTGGCCACTGTATCGTCCACAATCCACATGTAATCGTCTGTATCGGGTACTACGATCCGTACTTAACCATTCATTTACGTAGATAAAACTAATAGTATCGTCCCGTTAATGATTTACTGATATTTGACTGTTAAGAAATAACTCACGCGAGTAATGACATAAAGTGTATTTGAACATAGTTCAAATGATTTGAAGGTCATTGTGTGAATAACAGTACAAATATTAAGGTTTTACATACACTTTGTTGTAATCAGATGTATATATAATATACAATGTTCTTTAAATCCTTTTCTCGATCACTATTAATAAAAAAAATGTTTCGTTTTCCAATAAATATGACCCATTTTTAAGTATTATTATGAGGTTCCTTAGGCTATACAATAGAAAGGTATGATATGGAACAATTCAGATTGACATCAGTGTATACTTTTAAAAGGATGTTCAATTTGTAATAACTGCAAAACTAACTTGCGTATTTCTTTATATATATACATTGAAATAATTTTGATATAGACATATTCGCGAGAATCGTGCCCTCTTCTCTCTTTCTCCGATTTATAATAATTATGTTGTGTATTTTCCCACTATTTTCTCTCTCTAATTTTGTACATATTATTCCATGTTGTTACCATATGTATTATTGTATATTATCATTACGTACTCTTCATTTTGGAGGAAAATAAAGATAATAATTGTAATAAACCGAAACGATATTGAGAATAATGCTCATGCATTAATTTCCGTGCTTTACCTTCTAGAATAAAACAATTGCGTTGTGACGCAATGATTTCTTTGCTAATAGTTTTGTTTGGCCAATGCTTGTACGGCTTTTAAAATTCACCACGTTCTGTATGTATGACTCGATGTACAATTCTTTTGTGGGAAAAACACAAACTATTAACCAATAGGAATATGTGTAACATATGAAATTAAATTATTCAATAATATATTTTGTAACATATAAATAAAACACCGCATACATTCGTTTCTATTTTAAATTATTGAACTTGCATCCTTCTGAAAGATGAATACCCATTTAAGTGAGACTCATCAAAAAGGAGGATTGAAGTATTGTTTTGATTTGAATAATTTTATATGGAAAATAAGGCATTCAACAATGGTAAGGGCAATGCGTTTTGATAAAAGCCATTACGTGTCGTTTACAACGTTCGTTTATGTTACTGACAATATCAGGTGTTTGTTGTAATTTTCGCTCTGATGACACTATTTTCTGATTTATATGCATAAAATATAAATGTTCAAAAACATATAAACGTATAAACACGTCCCATGTTTTAACACTGTATATTTATTTCATGTTACAAATGAATTCATTTCATGCACATTTATATACATATACTATAAGTATATGATTTTAATATGCTGTTTGAATCAAGAAGAACAGAAGTTACAAACTTTTACAACTCAAGCCAGAACATTCCGTTTTATTAGAAGAACATGAAAACAAATCAATATTCTACGCTTTAAAACAGAAACATAATTTCTACAAATGAACGATTTGAAAGCACTCTCTGTTTTGGGTCATAAATTAATACATGTGAGGTTAACAAAACCTAGTTATGACTCAAAACGTTTCACATAATGAAAATTGATTCAGTACACAAGTTCAAAAGAAGACAGGTTTTTAAAGTTTTTGATCACTTTTAGAGACAAACGTCCTTGTATATAAATGGTTGATAAATCATTCATGACCATTAACTCAAAATACATTGACTTACATTAAACCGCCATGTTTTATCTAAAGCCATATAGACAGGAGTTTGACAGTGTCTTTTATATTATTATATTCACTTTAAATTACAATGACAA
This sequence comes from Argopecten irradians, assembly GCF_041381155.1. Taxonomy (NCBI): domain Eukaryota; kingdom Metazoa; phylum Mollusca; class Bivalvia; order Pectinida; family Pectinidae; genus Argopecten; species Argopecten irradians. The sequence continues at coordinate 25,109,396 of NC_091135.1, read as the reverse complement.
CCGTTATAACATGTGCCTCACTCTTTTCACTGATCCTATAGCTGTATAACTCAATTATCAATACAGTAAAACACGTTTATAACAAACACGTTTATAACGAACATAACGTAGTTTCGTAGTAATTTTCATTCCCCATTGTTCCTATAAATTGTCTGTAATATGTGTATAACGAAGTGACTTTGTTGATAGCTAGATGTTCGTTATAACAGTGTTTTACTGTATACATATTTGATAATATCAATCCTTTGTACATAGCAAGTCATTTATAGCGGCTATGTATCTCCTTCAAGTCAACGATTATTCACAAAAGTTCCATGATGTTTTGTCACTATGACAACACACTTAGAAAAAATCGTGGGACAACGTATAAACATGTTCTTACTTACCTGAAGCCGGTATTAATTCGAAACGAAAACTAATGTGATGTTTCATAAAGAGATAGACATTCAGAAATAGCATATATCATTCAGAAAGTTCAAAATATAATGGATCTGAATGTAATGGGTCAAGACCATATACAAATTCATCAATAAATAATACAACAGAAATTAGCATGTCACTGAAAATCCTTTCGCGTTAACCCACGTTTCTCTCTCTTGACCTTCAAAATAACATCAGCAAAGTACTTTTGATTGATTTGATTGAATGATTGAACGAGTTGTTCCACTTGGTCGGGCGTGGCGACCTTTCCCCTCCATCCCCAGAGAATCTCGAAGATTGCGACAACTGGTGGCTGATTAATACTCTTGATGTCCATAATGTCCTCGTACGGCAGGCCGAGCTGGGAACCCAACACCTGCGCCACCTGGATGTTGATTGCGCTCGACAGAGCAAGTAAGCTCTGATGGCTTAGTATTGGTACGTCATCTAAGGGAGTATATTTAATTATCAGGAATAACTCATACAATATATGTATTTTTGCCTACCGGCGTTATATTTAAAAGTTATGAAAACTATTTCTATTATATGTAAAGAATTTCGAAAAAGTATATATCAAAATCGCGAAATTGTACAACTTATATCGTCCATTTCACAAAAGATGTACACAATATGTATATATATATGACTGAACACTTATATCTGCATCTTTGATTGAAAAAAAATCGATATAATTAAAATGTACTTGTTCTGGCCAATTTAAAAAGGCTATGAAATTGCTATGTTTTATCAGTGTGAGAGAATTTGATTTTAATCTAAATAAACATAGCTGAGTTTAATAAGGTCAATGTGATTACAAAATATATAGACAACCGATTTATAACTTATTTCAATGTCATGGTATTAAACGAATCAGTAAATAAGGTAACGACCCTTACCTACATCTGTGCTCGAATGACATATATTGTTAATTATCTTATGTGGAAACGAGTTATCATTCGCGAAGTTATGGAATTGAATTCTTAGTAATATACTTTTCAATTTTTACAAAGCCATTGATAAATGTTGTTGTCGAAACCGTAAAAAATCAGCTGAGCCTTCGACACAAAACTCGTTACACTGTACCTTACTTTTACTTATTTCTTTTGACACAGTTGTTATAAAAATAGTGACCGTTTGGATTTATCTGTTATAAATACTATAACTACTTCGTTCCTTTCTGTACTCACCGAAGATAGACCTGTATTGCATGGAAGACCGAACCGATTTTGTAGAGGACCTTGTCGAACCTCGTGACCATTGATTGGTACGCCCAATCGTAGCTGAAAAGACATTAACATTTGTTTGTAGACATCTTGTTTGTACAAATATTTGCTTCGTCAAAAAGGCAAATACGAAAATTAACTTATTTGTTCCATTATATTCTTTTACAACTGACAAGTGAATAAATTCGCCTACTGTTCGTTCAAAGAGTCTGACACGGCATTGATCAATGACGTTTGTAGATAGCATTTGGACTTTGGGTATGTATTTAACATGAAAACGAGTCATAAACAAACATTTCAACTAAATTGATAGCAAATAAAAACTTACCAATATGCGTAATATTTCTAAATAATGTTACCCGCTAATGTACTAAATTGTTAGAGCTAATTTATAAATCCATATTAGACTTAACATGAACTAGAAGTGTGCTTGCATATTACTATTGAGTTCAAAGAGATAGTACGACAATGAGATGTAAATACATTGTTGCATTAAATGATCATTGGCAAGTACGGGTTGTTTGATCAAGCTTTACAGATCGGAACATTCAATTAGCATGCAGTTACTAGAACATATTCCAACAGTGATTTATCACTTTAAATGATATATGTTATTAACGTTTGTTTTAGAAACCTTTAATTTTTCTTGTTTAAAGTGAACAGTCGGGCAAGGATGGCTAAAGTCGGTAAAAATGGTGTGAATGTATCCAGTATAATTTCTTATGAAATGGAAAATTAAAATCTCTCGTCAAAATCTGTCTGCGTACGAAGAAATTAATTTAAAGTATGGAAATTCTAAAACGTCCCCCCGGCTCACTATGTCCGTGGTTACATTTCCACGCAGCCTCGCTTTCAATGCTTTCAACTTTTCTTTACTTTAATGGTCAGAACTGGGAAACTAAGCAGAACTTGACCGTCGTATTAATATGTGAGAACTTTTGGAAGGCCAATGAACGCATTTAGACTGGTTTCTTTGCCCGACTATTCACTTTAACTTGATAGAATATTCTCATATCTTATCCCGATGCCTATAAAAATGAAGAAGAAAACCATCTGCTTATCAAACAATAATTCTTAAGTAGTTATATGTTATTCAGCCCTCATATACTGCCACCTTTTGATAAATATTTCATGTACCATCGAATAAAGGTCATTGTATCCTTAAAAAAAACGTTAAGAGCGATAGTTTTTTTCTGCAGAAAGGCGTGTTCGCCAGTAGGCCTATAGTTTGAAATCGAATGTCAGATAACATAATGGTGAAATAATTACATGGTATACTAATTTGTTAATACGTTTTTCAACACCAAAAGGAAAGCAAGGCCGAGCCATGTAAATAGGACAGGGATCACCACAGGAGCTATACAGGTTACGTTACAAAGTATCATGGTACATATAATAGGTATCTGGTCGATGCAACGATAAAGCGACTATTATTGGGAGGGGGACGCCTGAAAATCAAAATCACAAGCAAGTTTAAATGTAAATAGAAAGGGCAAAGAAGAAGGAGGGAAGATCAAACTGGGTAAAATGTTACATAATACGATTTAATACATACAAAATGGGTTTTTGTAGGTACAGTAGTAGAACGAACGTTTTTGGGCACGTGGTATGGGTAAATCGCTGCTTTATTATACAAGTAATAGACAGTTCAATATTAAGGTTGTAAATTCGGTCTTTTCTTAGTAGCATGAGAGTATAGCAGTTGTAAAACGTATAGGAAGGGGAGGGATTGTCTGGTACATCTTACCAAATACATTCATCATTCCTAAAAACAACATAACATAAATATTTCACAATGCCAGCAGTTAATAATGTTTAATTTCACATTGATAAGTTACTTGATTGAAAACTATGATGCGACTATCACATGTCCACACCAGATCCAGCATGGTATGTAGGGATCATCATTGAAATTTCTCAGCCACTTATGGCAGTTAAAGTGTTAATAGATACGGGTTGCCGTCGATGTTGTACTGAATGACTGTTGTTACTGATTAATTACAATGATGAATAAACAACATATTACGTCTGATAGTTGGTTTGTAAGATTATGAGTCTGACTTATTGCTAGCCCAAGACACAATGTGTAAAGCGGAGAGCGAGCTAGGTTTAGGAATGCACAAACTGACCGTAGTTGACATTTGGTAAAGCTCACATTGATGCAAACCTCTAGAAGTTTCTTGAAATTTATTATGCAATTTATTTATTTCAAGCAATTATTTTTTTATCCCCAAATCAGCATTACCGCTCCAATTATGTTATGAGAATGCAATTGATACAATAAGAAGACATCGATAGTATTTATCCCTTTTGATATTTATGTTATATAAAGTATTACTAACACACACTGTGTCGTGTTACTGCAAAGAAATAGCAAATACATTTAATTGCATTTCCTTACACATCGATTACATAACATAAACATGTTCTTGTAAATGATTTAATGAACTAAATATTACTATGTGATGTCTACTTGAACATCTAGCTCACAATTATTACGGAAATATTGTATATACCTGTCGTAAAATTAAAACCATTATATTGATTGATGTAAAGAGATAATTACAGCAGTCACAGTCAAATGGTCAATTTAAGGCTAATTAATGAACTGTGAACATACTGTGAAGATTCGTCTTTGAAGTTTAAAAGTTCATCATTCACTAATTATATCGTACAAATAGCCCTGCCATACAATCTTGAATTATGGATTTCAGTGTGCTCGTTTTCATATTTAGCAGTTTTATATTACTGTTACAAATACAGAAAATCATGTACGAATAACTCATAATTCGATGGGTTTTGAACTGATGTGAATACCGTTTAGAAGTGACCTGTATCAATCACAGAACAAATTACCTGCTATTTCAATGGAATTTTTGAACGGTAACACATTTAACCTCTTCTTTCTAATACTGTTCCTGGTGATAAGCTCTCGGCACCACTCCCGTGAAGGCAGAAATCGGGCCTCCTCCATCATCCCGCTCTTTTAACCCTCTACATCACACTTACATAGCATCCATACAAACAACACTGACTTGTACCACGCAATGGCACTGTGTTTATCTATACAGGTCAACAAAATCTGAGTTCCGAAGCAGTATGAATACTGTTCACTCTCAGGTCTGTGGAATCAAAGGCGTCGTATATACACATAGTGTAAATGTTAGGGTTCGGGTGGCTAGTCTATTACCGTACAATACATTGAATGAGACCCAATTAAATTGTCAGCAAGTTTAAAGGTACCGCTGTCTACAGGTACATTTCTCTGTCAAACAAAAGTCTAACAAAGCAACATGAAACAGTAGAATGTTGTGCACACGGTGATACATTGTCAAAAAGTCAAACAATTATTATGAAATCGATATATCCGTCAGAAAGATCATTGTGTCGTCAGCAGTAATTGGGTAGAAACAGATATAGCACAATGTTATTTTTCAAAACAATATACACAAGCAGGTCATTAACAATATTGATATTGTTATTTTGTTTTAAACAATATACACATGCAGATCATTCACATTATCGATTGTGTAATTTTAATACCAATATCAACAAGCACGTGATTCACAAAAATACAATTTTGTGTTTGCCTTTAACACTGTGAATTTGATATAGACAGTGATGATTCATCAATTTCTTAATTAATCAAAAGATGAATCATGAATAAATCCAGTATTATTCTGAAATGATATTAACGGGCTTGTTTTAACGTATCCTATTATTTGTTTTTTTTTTAATATTTTATAAAATTACACTTTCATTTTTTTCTCAACTCTTAGATAATCTTGATAATATTTATATTCTGATGACATGTTCATTATTTTTAGTATATTACCATTTTAATTTCATGCTAAATAAATTTACATATTTCTTATCACACAATGGATCTTGTCTATTTTTACCGGTAAAAACATTTTTGGCTCATATCTATGCACAATGATTACCATTTACAATTTTAAACAATAACCTTAAGATTTGAAGTGCCCTTACCAGAAGTTGGACGCGTGTCAAGTTTTACCTGATAGTATCAGACGTTGATAGTTTGCTATCAACACCTATGTCAAACTTGGCTTCCTACCCTTGTAATTTATTTACCTGCCAGGTGTATACACATGGCCAGGTCTAACCTGGGTTGAAATTATTTAGGAATCATTCATATGGTAAATATCTTGATAAAGTACGATTACACCATTTATTGTCAGGCGAATTATCTCCCGCTAACACTGTTTACATTAATTATAAAATCCCATAATGGGAAATGAGAAAGTGCAAGATTTGGGTTAATAATCAATTTATCAAATTGAACTGGGGACAATTAGTGTCTTATTTCCTTACATTAGAATGATTGGTGTAAGGTGGAACAATATAACCGAGTCCTATTTATTCATCATAGAATCTACTTAATTCTAAATCAAACTTAAATGGAATAGTTTCACCATTCATGTACGTTATGGTTTTAATTCATGATAGTAAGTAGATTACATGTAAGATCCTATCCTTTTAAGATAGTAAATAATCAAATATATACCTATTTATCTATTGAGCTAGAACTGTGATACCACACTAAAATGGTAGCTATGTAATGCTGTCTCTAGTCTATGGAATTGCAGTCCCAGATAAAAGGTGTTACACATCCTAAAATCTCGATAATAAGCCGCGGCTTATGTTCTATTTGGTAGGATATACGAGGCTTATTTAATATGTATAATACAAACCTGAATGCATTACTATTTTGTTTTTAAATTTAGACCTGTATATTCTTATTATTATTTTTTTTTAATTTAAACCCTTAAAATTCATTTGAATTATATATGAACACAAATCGCGCCAAGATAAATACAAACTATCTTCCGAGTACATTAAAGGGAGTGAATCAGAAAAGAAACACAAGTCTATTGTTTCATAAACAGTTCCATACCGCCACATTACAATGGGAAGGTAATATCTCTCTAATGCAGTTACAGTATAGTTACAACGATGACAACGTGCATCAAGGTGTCCATCCTAGATTTGTGTCGCCGTTTCTTATCATTCTTTATAGTGTAATCATATAGCTCGCGAATAAGTCTCACATGCTAGTGTATTGGCGATTTCGTAGAATAAACAATAACGTGTACTGTTGACTTAGATTGAATCTAGGAATAACCAGGAAAAACCCCCAAATGACTAGAAATTGTGAACATAAAAATAGAACGTCATTTTCCTTGTGTTTTTGAGATAAGGAACACAATTTGATTGTTTTTTTTCAAACTTAGGGGCGAAAATAAGGTGTAATCAATAACTACTAAAATGATGATACAGTCATGAATCAGTTGCTAAAAAGCAAAAGGAGTTATTGGCGTCACCTAATGAATTGATAACGTCTTTAAATTGTCTTGGATATAACCAAACAACCCAAGCATAGCACAAGTTTGTATTGTACAAGTTTGTATTGTACTTAAATGGATATGATTGTTTTGATTGTAAATTTTTCTCGTCATTTGTTAAATAAATAAATGGCATTTTTCAATTTTATTCGGAGTCTGGTTTTATGTTTTTACCTAGGTTGCAACCAGAGCACATCCTTTATTCGATATAGTGCTAAATATTAATTTATGTGTGTTTAAAACATAAATGGTTTTAGCGCTAATCGTTATCATTATCATGTGTATATAACAAGGGAGACTACTCGTGATGTTTTAGCCAGAATGACAAACTCCATACGGGTTTTTCGTTCTTGGCTTAGCATTGCGAATGCGCCAGTTAGAGGGGAAAAAAAATCGCAGGGCGCCATTAAATTTCACTCGTGGGTCAGTGCGGAATTGTAGAAAACCACCACCCACCCATTCCTCCTTTATATATGTCAATACCAGAGATCTGCAATGATGGGGACATAATTCGACACCCATCTTTGTAGCCCAAGGTATATGTTTTGAGATATATTTGACTGAATAGTTTAAGTACAAGCTTGTATTGTACTTTAATGAATATGATAGTTTTGATTGTAATTTTTTCTCTTCATTTTTCAAATTAATAAATGGCATATTTTAGTTTCTTTCGGAGTCTGGTTTTATGTGTTTACCCAGGTTGCAAACAGAGCGCATCCTTTATTCGATGTAGCGCTTTATATTTTGTTATGATCTTAGACTCTAAATGTTATAAACAAATATTAATAAAAGACACAGTTCCTTTTCTAAATAAAATGAACAATTATCATCGTATAATTAAACGAGTATGCGACATGAAACCAGCATTATCAATTGCATGCATTAATCTTTTATACAAAATTCTCAAAAATAAACTTTTTCACCATCACCTACCTGGTCTACTTTCGGAGTAGGACGTTTTCAGCCTGGACATGCTGACTAGGAACCGGTTTGTGTCGATGGTAACAGTATGAAGAAACGTGTCGATTCCATCAATCTTTTTGAAGAAATTTACTATCCCAACATGGCGGCCTCGAGGATCCTTTCTTGGTTCTAGCGGGAATGAACGATAATTATCACGACAACTACTTGTGTAAATAATCGAGAAATAATCATTCGGAATTTCCCGGATTTTCTGAATATTCCCATCCGTATCAAAAGTGACTGTCTCATTTTCCGTAAGTCTGATGTCTACGGAGCGATTGCCTGGGATTTCGAACAACCCTTCTTTCGCACGTCGCCTCAGTGCCCGTTTGACAAATCTTTTCTCCACAATTTCAATCCATATCTTCACAACACCGACGTGTAAAAGACTCTTGTCAAGGAAGGTGAGGATGGAACACATATGTTCCTCCCCAAGATACAGCTTCAACTCTTCTTCAATCATAGACTTAGATTTTTTCATGAACTTCCGCTTCACTTTTCCAAGTGCGATGCTGAAAAGGAATCGAAGAAGAAAATTCAAACGGAGTCAGACAGTATATATTAAATGTATGTAAACGTTTATTTATATGGCCTAGATACGGCCGTTTGTACCATTGGCAGGTAGCATTAACTTGGCTGACTTGCGAGGATTTGAAACGTAATATTTGTAGATTTCCCAATCACACTGGCATTCTAATTAACCTTGATCACTTGTCTCGTGTTAAATCCTATCTTTTGTTTGTTTGTTTGATTCAATTAACGTCCAATTAACATCTATGGACATGTAAGGACGACCTCCCATGTATGTGGTGTGTTGCGTGTATGTTGTGCGAGATGCGTGTTTTGGGAGACTGCGGTATATTCATGTTGTGTCTTCTTGTATAGTGGAACTTTTGCCCTTTTTATAGTGCTATATCACTGAAGCATGCCGCCGAAGACACCAAGCAACACACCCCACCCGGTCACATTATACTGACAACGGGCGAACCAGTTGTCTCGTGTAAAATCCTATCTTATAGTGGATTACATAACATATAATGATGATGAAGAGTATAGATAGAATGGTAGTTAGACTTAGAGAACAGACGCATGGAGGAACAGAGAGATCCAGCACAAAAATAGAACTAATGCGTAGTATTGAAGTATATTATTTATATGTTGTTCCTCTATATATCATACAAAATTCTTAATTTAGCTCTTATCATTTAACCAAAAGAAAAGACGATATTCCTTAATTAATTGTTTTGTCTATGAAATCATTACGCTGTAAAGATAAACAATAATAGACGATGTCAAAACGGCGACATCATACTGACGTTCACATGATCTTTTCCATTACATGTGTAAGAGTTATTTTCCTTTAAATACCGTTGTTTGTCCATGCCCATGTTGACAAAGAAGGGTGAATAACACATGGTTACTAAAAAACTATAACCAAGATGTCAACATTGATAATAACGATGTGTTCTTTCATTAATCCGTTGGAATGAAGACCATTTTAAAATGAATACATGAAAAAATGGATAATTTAAAAACACACCAATACATGAATTCAAGTTACGGTAAATCTCTATATGCAACAAATATATGCAAATCATAATATTGTGGTTGATCAGTCGCTGTATAGTCACCTGCCCGTTCGTATGGTTTTTCTCCGGACACTGCGCTTTCCTCCTGCTTTGATACCCCTCGCTTACTTATATTCTAGCCATGAAACGTGATTTGTATTTATAACTTATTTCGCAAATTCTCATTTAACTGATCAAGTGTTTTAAACGTACCCGTTGAATCTGTCCACCTGAAATGTGTAGCAATTCGTCGTGGATTCACATCTCATGGCCGACCTTTTCTGGATAATTTCTGTATCCTCGTTACTACCCACCCGGAACATAACGATCTCGGAATCAGGATCATCCACATCGTTGATGATCGGCAAGTGCATTAAGGCTGGTTCCTGTAACATGATATTAAATAAATAAAAATGTTTTTCTATTACGCTTTTCTAATTTATGAAACAATTTGGATCTGTCTCCGTAACTTAATAATAACTTTAATATTAAATTGATATATTTTCCCCTCTTCGGTACCTGAGAGGATTCTATATTGTTTTGGTATCAAATAGTGTGCACCATAGATGACACACAAATATGTATATGGATTTTGTCATACATTTATCAAGTAACTTGTAAAAAGAACGTATATCTAAGCGATTAAAAATAGCATTCAAAATATATATAGGTACAATTGTATCTGTACATATGTGATCAGGAACCCTATATTTATACAGTAAAGTATCGCCATTGTTTATGATTTCGACAAGAAAATGCAAAAATGTACATATGGGAAGAACAAAATTAATACCTGAATATCGACGTCTTTGTCAAATTTGATGAATAAGAAATCAGAAATGGCGGTGATAGCCTGACATTGGTCAGAACAACAGTCCTTGTATCCAAACATACGGGCTCTGTTCAACATCACAAGCTGTAACATAACAAACCGTATTTGTTTACGATATTAATCTGGAAGGTGTTAATTGTGATGTCGTTTCTTCGCAAACACAACTTTACCTTTTTCAGAACAAAATGCGTAAAATTTGCTAAACTAGGGATGTCAAAATATATACCACCGAGGGGGAATTACAACTAACATATGAAAAGACGATTTTTTTCTACTATTTTATTTATAGATTAAGAATGATTCAAAGATATACTACGAATACTACGATTGCACAACAGAAAAATATAGCATTTTCATGTTTGAGTCGTGAAAGTTGTATGCTTGTGGGGAGTGGACAGCGGTCAAACGCTATTCGGTAATGAGTTGTATTTCTCAGTTTGTGTTTTATTCAAATTAAATACTGTATTGATACCGATACTAAGGATTACATTTATAATAATATATGTTTGGTTTTGAAACACAAGAAACAAAAAAAATATAGGTCGATGACAAGATTTATTTCATGCTCTTGGTGATACTAACCCTAAACTGGACAATGACTGGCTTGTTAAAGCAATCTTTAGGGAAGTTGATCCGGACCCGAGTGTCATCTTCAGAGATGTATGTGTATCCAGTTAAAGGGATTTCCCTGTGGTACGCTCGAAATCCTGCTACAGCCACGAACGCTTGGAGAAACTTAGCTTCGAACTCAACATAACCGTCCTGCAATATGATACGATACCGTCAACGGTGATTACCTTGTATGCTTTTATATCCAGTTAACATACAAATATGAATTACTGACATGATAATACAGTCATCATAAAATTATCTCAGACTATTTGACCCACCTGGATAACACTGTGTCAACAATCAACAACGATGTATTTATCAGACGTAATTTTAGGCTGGTTACGTGGGTAATCAAAAATACAAGTACACGAAACCAAAATATTTATTTTCATCGGGCTAGTGGTTTAAAGTGAACAGTCGGGCAAGGATGGCTAAAGTCGGTAAAAATGGTGTGAATGTATCCAGTATAATTTCTTATGAAATAGAAAAAATAAAATCTCTCGCCAAAATCTGTCTAAGTACGAAGAAATTAATTTAAAGTATAGGAATCCTAAAACGTCCTCCCGGCTGACTATGTCCGTGATTACATTTACACGCAGCCTCGCTTTCAATGCTTTCAACTTTCCTTTACTTTAATGGTCAGAACTGGGAAACGTAAGCAGAACTTGGCCGTCGTATTAATATGTGAGAACTTTTGGAAGGCCAATGAACGCATTAAGACTGGTTTTCTTTGCCCGACTATTTACTTTAAGAGTTACAAATTTCAGAGAGGATACCGATGGCAAAAACATAGATTTAATTAGAGTCTTAATGTGACAGAAACAATTAGGCGTATTGAATTGCTATGAACAGAACTATTAACTATTGCTCTATATAAATATTTATGTGGAAAGCCGCTGTCCTAAATAAATGAAAGTATATAAGATATTTTATCATCTTATCTATTTATAAAACACATTGAGGTATACTTACGTTCAGTTCCCCTCCTACGTCTAGCCATTTTGGTCCACATTTGATTTTCACTTTTATAGCCACTGACGGGGGTAGTGCAGTTTTTGAGATTGGAAATCGAAGAGTTATCTTTTCTGAACTCTGAAAATTACTTCCGTTTATTTGAAAAATGTCAGAAATCAAAAGCTGACCATCTTGTAACTTTAGTGAATCTAGAATATCTTGACGGTTTTCCACTGGACATCTGATGACGTCACAGTAGGATACATTTCCTAAGTGTTTACACGGCTCCAATGCAACCACATTCTCTCCCATTTCCAAGGTATCTGCGATTCTGAAAATAGCCATGCATGCATGTACTAATTCATTCATTTTCGAGGCTAATGAATATATTTTGACCATGGATTTTACAATAATTCTTCAAGATATGTATCCTACAATATTTTTATATGAATTGATAAGTAAAAATATAAGAAATATAAATATACAAGAATTTTAAATACATAAGTGAACGTTTCGTACTTTAAGAGTTCGTATTTAGTATATTTTCAATCTTTTCAATCTGTGTAATACTGTTTGTATGATTACAGAGAACACATAATACAGTTGATTCGCTTACCCCTTTGTTTTACCTATTCCAAAGAAAGCGTCGGTACAAAGACTTCCAACTTTAAACATCAGTTGTCTAAATTCTTCTAACGAAACACTGGAAGGTAAACACATTTACTCAATCAACATGAAACACGATTTATTTCTAAATGAAAAAGTATATACTATAAACTGCATAAGTGTTTGTAGATAATGCCTTAATGTTGTGACAAAGTTCAAAATACCACTTCCCGACAGTTATACTAATAATGGTTTTGTTGAAAGAATTTATTTGTTGATTAAATAGTTTAGGTTTATTGTTATTGAAACATGGCTTTTACAAAATCATTTCAATAGGTATCTTAAATAAAAGCAGGCTATAAAATTAAATTAAATCCGTATGTATTCATTGGTTAGATAGACATACTGGTTCGTTCCATGGGTGATAATAATTGATATCTCGGTCACAAATCCGGATATACTGTTTTGAATCATGCTTCTTCTCTGGCGTGCCTGGTCATTTTCATACCTAAACAATTATGGTAACATATTATAGTTTGTGACATGCTGAAATCAAATAAATGTGAACAATGCATGTTGTCTGAAATTCGCGGTAAGGGTTGTCGTCCAAAAATCAATTTAAATAACCTTGTATATGAGAGTAAAATTTTAACGATTGTAGTAAACAGAGATTCCACATCTCATACGAGCTGTAGCTGTTGGGAACTTCTTGTTTTGATATCAAATAGTGTGCACCATAGATGACACACATCTTAACTGTCATCCTTGTAGAACGCTAACAAGTGTCAGATAAATATATCATCAACTAGGATTATGTATGATCATTATTATAATCTTTTGATCCAAACGAGCATTACATAGCATTAACGAATTGAAAATTGTTCCTAGCTTACGAGACAAGCAGACGTGTTGATATAAAATGTAAAACCATAGCTATTGACTTGATACGGTATGTAACTCAAAATGATATATACAGACATACTTAAGCCGTTTTAGAAGGACCTTCGCACTTCTCATCAGCACGAGGACACCCGATAGGAAGCTTGAGTATATATTTCTAGCGCCAGGCAATAAACTAGAAAGAAAGGGTTAACGTAAATTATGATGAATTAAAGTTCATGCATTACAATGTTTGTAATTCAATGTTAAGACAGAAATCGTTGTTTATGTTATTATCATCCACAATCATGCCAAACCAATGTGGTAAAACGTACTATAAATATCTCGTATAATGACGTTATTAAATGGTGAAGTACATGGTCTTTATTTTTTCTGAAACATATGTTAAGCAAATATTTGAAAACATTTTACTTTTCCCCGAAAAATCTAAACACACCTTAATCAACTACTTACTATATAGCAATGCTACATACTGATAATAGACGATTCTACTTTTGTTATACTGAAAGAAATCGGTTGTTTGTAGGCATGAAAAACACCACATCCTTTGTTCAGTGTTAAATTATCGATTTTGTAATCATGAATTAAAATTATTCACTTACTCTATTTCTCTATCCAGACAGTTGTATCTACAGTGCATACTCATTGCGTAAAACAATCCATGGACGGGCCTCAACATTGGGAGAATGTTCAGTTGGAACCTAAAGCAACAACATTTTATATGATTCCTACCTTGTCAACATTTAAATTCTTTATTTGGTTAGGATTTGACTTCTTTTCCTTGATGTTTCAGGTTGAATACAGTGTCGCAACTTTGCTTGTAATCTATCATAGCAATACTGTCTAATATTGATATATTCAACCTTAGAACATATCAAACGACACTATTGTTTATGAAATTGTATTTTGATGCCTGGTCATTTAGCTGATGAAGGTGACAGTACATATCGTACTAGTCAACTAATCATCACACATAACATTTGCACTGGTTGGGTAATAATATTATTACATTATTATACCATATTTTCATTCTAGTAGAAAATGTTGTTGTTTTTTTTTTTTTTTTTTTTTTTTTTTTAATGAGACTATTGTTCTAATCTAGGAAAAATGAAAAAAAAAATGATTCTTTATATTTCTCATGAATATGTATGATACTAAGGCATAATCTGCATTTTAATGGCAAAATTCCTATTTTCCTTCTGATCCCGTCTCTCAAGTTAGTTAAAAAGCGTGTTTGAATGCATACTTGATATGTAACAATATCAGTCACCATATCTCTCTGAAAGTATTCGTTATTTAATAACTACGAAGATTTACTAATCATTGCTATATTTACAGATAAGATGAATGTCCTACCTTTGCAAGAAAAGTGCCATCACTTCACCAAACAAAGAGGCAAGGTCAGAGGCTAGCTCCATCAGCTCAGAAAGGATTTCTTGTCTTCGTCTAAATATAAATAAAAGTATTAGACATTATCTTACAATACAGGGCTTAGTTCGGTGCGGGACTCCTTTTGTCATTTCAGATATCCGTGTCGGGTTCAAAATACTAGCAAGGTGGGATACTAATAATGTATTTATTCTGCACTCATTTGCTTGTAGATGGCACTCAAAACTAAAGCAAATTACTAGTTGCTTATTTGTTTTTACAGCTGGATACGTAAAGATTTTGCCGATCGCTGAATGGTTCAGTTGTGAAACAAATTCTCATGAATCATATTGGTGAACACAATTAATTACACATAAAAAATAATGTAACATCTTTAAGATAGTTTACATAATAATAGGGAAAACAAAAACAGCAAGTAAGAACTAACCGTTAATGTAAGTGTGTAATCGAATATAGCACGGGATTACTTCAAATTGTAAAATCGCATAAAGACCGGGCTATTGATTACATACTGATATGATTTATTTGCATATATGTTAATCAATAAAGTCCCGTTGCTATACTTATCTATATTTAAACATATCGACGCCATCTTCTACAAGTTGACACAAAAGCCTCTTTATGTAGATAATGACATACTCTTTCCTAGTGGGGTCCTTGACGTTATTCCAGATTTCCAGACATCCGTGAAACAACATCTGTAAACCATTGATGTCTTTCGAAAATGACTCCACGTCACCGTCGTCATAGCTACAACACAATAACAACACAATTGTTTTTTTTAACATTTTAAACAAAGATACTTTTGAAATATATAGAGATCATTCAAAGAAAATCAATGTATGCTGTTCCGCCTAATGCTATTCATGTTGGTCTAGCCCGGTTGAAAACAATTGCTTTGTGTTCTGGATTATATATTAATAGTACTTTTACGTCGACATTACACAATGATTAGACCTTCGGTATGAGGTTGTATATCCAGCATTTGGAAACTTTGTTCCATGTAAATACAGCTATATAAATCAATGTCTGCTTGGCGACATACTGACACGAGAAAAATGAATAAAGTACGCTGTTTTTTATCTTTATATTTAGCAAAGCCCCACATTATGTAATAGTGTGTTCATTACACTCTCCAAGGTTAATAACCCAATTCGGTAAAGAAAAATATAGTTGTCTTTAAGTGGTTGGAAAAAGTATGTCACACGGTAAATAATGACTTGACAACAAAGAACAATATCAAATTAATGATAAAAATTATTTGTATTTTAGGGTTTTTTTTATTACGTCCTTCTTTGCAGGTTAATCACCATTTTCCGACAGAGAAAAGTTTGTGACACGAGCTAAAAATGATTTGAATAAAATTCATGCAAAAAACCACGACACATTAAAACCGTAATTAATTTTACATCAGGCTACTCGAGGTGTCTGTTATATAATTTTACTCTGGAAGGGATATCAAAATATATACGATACGATATTTTAAATGTGTATGTAACACATCTAATCAAAATATCAAAATAGTAACATAATGATTGACCATAAAGGCACGATGCAAATAATTCAACACTCGGACTTTCTTAAGTCTTCTACTTTACTGATTTTTCTAGCAATACCAACGTTAGGAAGAAACAAGTTAGTTAGGAAGAAGAGAAAAGATACGATATAAATTGAGTCGCCTTTTACGATCATGTGATAGGGTCAGTTACAATACCAACGCCCTACTTTCAGGAACTTGTTTGTTTGTTTGATTATTTTAATCTCCTATCAACAGCCAGGGGCATGTAAGGACGGCCTCCCTTGTATGCAGTGTGTAGCGTGTGTGAAGTGCGAGGTGCGTGTTTTGGGAGACTGCCGTATGTTCATGTTGTGTCTTCTGGTATAATGGAACTATTGCCCTTTTTATAGTGCTATATCACTGAAACATGCCGCCGAAGATACCAAGCAACACACCCCAACCGGTCAAATTATACTGACAACGGGCGAACCAGTCGTCCTACTTCCTGTATGCTGGGCGCTAAGCGGGAGTAGAAACTACCACTTTTATAGACTTTGGTGTGTCTCGGCAAGGGGACAGAACCCAGAGCCTTCCTCATAGGGGCGAACGTTCAATTCAAGGTCAAAAGTGAGGCGGTGCCAAGGGAGGCGTTAGGAAAGATAAAGTCGGCTAAAAAGAAGAGAAAAGAAAAGATCCTAAATTTAGTCGCCTTTTACGATTATGCAATAGGGGCAGCAGGTACAATTCTAACGCCCTACATAGAGAGCTACGTTTATGTGGGTCTAGTATCTCCAGGGGCGATGGAACGCAACTCTTTGTAATCTTCTCGCTGAAATGACATTAGCGCGGGATATCATATTGTATAGTCATTACATCATTAATAGAAATAATAGCCCCTCACAAACGTTATCAGGTATCACAAGGTATGTGAATTAGTCCTATTCACTGTCTACCACAACATTGGCCAATACTATCAACACACAATCCGTTTTGAACGTGTGGAACAACGAAATCAATGCGTATGTAACACCTACTTTATTGTTTAAATGTAAAAGTTATCACAGACTTAGATCCATTAAAGCTTTATTTTGTTTAAATGACTCTAATGATTCCAAGTAGAATTTATATATTATTCTTCAGTGTATATGAATTTAAGCAAGGTATTCTTCAACAAAATAATAATTGATCGGGCTGTGTGTAGCCACACCTCGTGTTCGAAACGATCGTGATAGCTGTAAATCCATGATTGTCTGGTTGACATTTAGATATATAAATATACATTCACATAAGACAATGCAGTAGAATCATATACATGTATGTAAACCTACTTTTCCTTGTCTCTGACATTGATTCGCGTTCGTCCTGTCACATCGATTGCATCCGTGAGAATCCTTTTCAAGCCTGTCACATCTTCAAAGTCTGGGCTATGAAATCAAATCCAACACAATGAAAAAACGTCCTAAATATATACAGATATCGGAAAAAAAAAGTAACAAATAATATTTGTCATTCAAATATGGAAATATATAATTCACCAACAACACGATTTATAATGACATAACCTGTTTAAAATAAATCAAAATTAAACTTCCTTAATTAAGCTTTCCGGTTTTAAAACATGGTCCTCAAAATTGAGCAAGAAAAATAATGAAATCTAGAAAAGTTGTAAAATTTTCATTTCACAGAAGCTTTTAATCTTTAAGGTAAAAACAAAAACAAAACAAAATCACGGCATGCATTCACAGTACACTTACTTTTCTTTTTTCACAAGAGTACACCTTTCTTTCCATAATCGATCGATGTCTGACTTTGTCCGATTTAAGTCCCGCTTTGTCACTCCGAATATTGTACTGTCAACATAAAATTCGTGAAAATTGTCAATAACAGCTTACCTTAACGTGTGCTTAAAGTGCTCAGTAAATGTTAGTGTTTTGTCATTCTTTCTACATCTTTCAAATATTTCAATTTATCTGCAAGTACAAATGTTTATAGTTGCAACATCATGAAGAAAATACTTTGGTGTACAATGACGTGTTCATAAGGAAACAATGTAAATTCCATCTTTTTGGAAATTCACTTATAATTAATTTTAGTTTACATAACTACACGTATTACATACTTCCAACATCGTTATAACTCGGGCATATGCTTTGGGTATAGCAATCATGATAGTTTAAACTCATTAATGCATCAGTTTTTGACAAAGTTTAAAGTGGGTTCTTTGTGGTGTTAATAGTCGATATCGAGAACAAACATGTTTTAGAATATTTCCTTATTTCATAAATATACTATATTGATAAAGTAAAACAGGTCTAAAGGGGATTCGGTTGGTTAATCTCCTTACACCTGATATAAAACTCCGGAGTTTAAAAATCGTCAAGTGAAGTAAATAGCCATGCAGACAGCTCAAGATGTCTATAAATGCACAATTATTGCATAGTCTTTCAAAAACCTTTCCCATATATGTTAAAAAATGTACGTGTGGTCAGGAAAGATTTTTTCATATTCTTTTCATTTGAACATATTTTTTCGTAGGTCCGAAAAGAAAAACAAAGTAGTGACAGTTTATTGCTCCCTATAACTCAGGACCAACAGGCCACTTAAATCAGGCTCTTCAGAACACTAGTCTCAGAAATCTGTCAACAGAGTTTAGTTAATGAAATCAGTAATCACAGCACAGCATTTTCATCACATAATATCCAGGCATAAATGTCTCTGTTATGTACATGTAGTTGTCAATGATAACTATCAAATTCTTACAGACAGTAGTAAACATTTGATATTAATGAACTGACTTGCGAAAAAAACTGTTTAGCTATTGTTGGACTCATTATTCATTCAAAATATCAATAACATCGATAATTAGAGTCATAACCATATATAAAATAGAGATTGACAGCTTCGCTATTTTGCGGTTGATAGAAAGATCTATGTGTGTCTAGGATTTTTCTATCTACTTCTCAACGGTATCAAATAGAGATATGTCTTTCATATGTAATAACAGTTCATTGGTTTCGGATCATACAATCATAGGAAATCAGTTTTGGTTGATGAAAGGCACTTCCTGTTCTGAACGTATAATTTAAGAAATGAATGCAAGGTGTATAGCTTATTTCACCGTGGCAAAATCAAAATAAACCATCTACATATAAAATGAAAGTAGAGACAACTGGTAATATCAAGCCAAAATATAAGATTCAACGTAATATTTATTTTAGGACAAAATGGTTTCCAATCTTTTGAGCACATCTGATACATATGCCTGATGCAGTATTTTCATTCTGGTTTTTTAGTTTCGACATCAGTATCGTTTCGATATCAACATCAATAAAATAAACAGATACTGTGCATATACATATGGTAAAGAGTCTCTTAGGTTATTAATAAAATATTAATATATTTCCCTGATGGTTCATGCTGTGATTCACTCCAATAATGTCATGTTCCAGTGATGTACATATTTACTGAAATATATATGACATTGATTATTTTATAGTATCACCTGTGTTTTATGAAGATATCAAACTGTGTCTAATTTGAATTTGAATTTCACTTGATAGAAATAAAGTGAGTGAGGATTTGTCGATGATGGTATTTTTTTCCAAACTGAATTTACCTTGGGCGCTAGATGTAAATCTACACTAACAGGTCATTGTAACAACTCAGAATTATGTAAAACAAAAACTTAGTTACCTTAAGTTATTTCAAATAACATTTTTAATAAGGAACAACAACAATGAAATAGGAACACATAAAAATATGTGTGTCTTTTACATGAATTGATATATGCTGTATAAAATTATTACTGAAACATTTCATTCCGTATTTTGTTCCATATTAATGCATATCAACATTTGGAATTGATATAATGTAGAAATAATATGTAAATGAATCTCTAGAATATCATTTTAAAACATATCGATTGCAATCGGAATACGATGAGCTTTATTACCCAACATAAAGTCATCAAGTCATCATTGTACCTTTTGCTTCCCCTACTTGAAGAACTTGTTGGTCGTAACGAATCGTCACAACTCGGAATAGTTCTATTATCCGCTTGGAAAACTGCATAATGGTAATCGGACTCCATCTTCGTTTTTCACCATTGCTATACGTTATCGCACTGCGCACACCACCAATATCCAATCTTAGAATAACACTTGTTTATAAACATCCACATCACGCAAATAATTCAGGGGAATAATTAAAAATTATCCCGGCAATAATCCGAAGGAGTTTCCAGAATATTATGTCACCATTTTGCCTGTAACTTTGATATATCATTTTGACCTTCACATTGCCCCCTAAAAATGTCTATGTGGGGAGATTATATATTAGAATTAATATATTGTACATAACGTTACTGCTATACGCTGTACAGTTAGGTGTGTGATATCAGAAAGCTGTTTAATCGTATTAGCGAGAGAAACATTAATAGGTGTGTAATACTTTATTGTGACATAAACCCAACATTACATACGTGTAACTGCAAAAAGTGAATTGGTAAAGCCCATACAGAAGGGTTTAAACTATCGTATATGATATGTTAAATATCGGCATTTATATTAAAACTTAAGTATAACTAGTATATTGTTTGTGTTAATGTAATTTATTTAAGTATGATTATAGTATTATTTATGTTAACGTTATTTTTACAGAACACCTGCGTATGGATGTGCTCAGATGCGTTTTAAGACTTAATTGAAATTTTTGCAGCAGTTGCTTCAAAATGGTTAAAATACAGGACTTTTACAATCATTTTAACTAGGTTTTGTACGGATTCGTATATGTTTTGTGGCTTTTATATTTCGCAAAACTTGTTAAGCAGAATTATTTTTCGCGGATATACTAAAAGATTGTGCTTCCAATAGATGTGAGGCAGATGTAATTCTACAGGAAAAAATTCCAATACATCTTGTGTATATTTTGGTTTGACCTATAGATTATAAGGAAAAACTCTATTAATCGTTACACCAAGAAATACTTACCGTTGATAGTTACTTTACTATAAACGCAAACGACTAAAAACCTCATTTGAATATTTGAATTTCCATGACAGAAAGACATATTCGTTGTTACATTTAATTTACCTCTTCTGTCTAGATTTCACCCATTCGTTTCTGTAGCTCAGACCATCAGGTTTGTTGGTCTTGAACTGGACCTTTTTGATGATTGGTGTTTCCTCAGGCATTGTTTTACTCTCAGCTTACCTATAATGACGAAAAAAGTATCTTTTGGTTTTCAATGTGTGTTATCATTATGTGTTTGCATTATGCTAGGTGTAACATGCCGAGTAGATTGTGAATTGATTTTTTCAAGTTAAAAATGTACCCATGAAAAACTGTTCTACGAAAACAACATTATCATAAATTAGTGTGACATTCAGTTTGTTTATGTGTGTTTTGGGTATTGCGTGATCATTGACATTTACAAATTTATCAGAATAACATCTTTTTATGAAATGAAGGGAATACTTGTTAGAGAAATTCATATCAATTACCATTGCCTTACATAACTTAACATATCAACAGTAACCTAAGAAAAGAAAATATAAAAACATAAATTGGTTCTTATTGGCAAGAATTTAACGCTCGTTCTTTAAATATATACGGTTAAAGTAAACATTGTCAAAGTACAGTATACTATATATCACTCTATTTACACAGCATGAACACAGTTGTAATAGAGATAATTTGACGTATTGGTGTTAAGAAGTCGCTATGAAATATATAATTATAATGATATTTCAAAAGTATCAAATATCTACTTTATTTTTTAATTGTATTATCATTTCAAGTTATACCTTATTTCAAATAACTATAAACAAGGGACGCAAGGCAAGCAATAAAATTATTTTACTTCATGCCGTATCCTTGTTTTAATTATTTATCTTTAAATGATAATTATCAATCTTAAAAAATAAAATCATTAGTAAATCTGTGATATACTGTCTAAGTACATGTTAAATGTATATAAAGATAAAATGTCGAAAAGGAGTTTTGACTTCTACCATTATTCCAACTACTTCACAAAGACGCAAGAATGCGAAATTCATTTTTGCAATGAATGAAAATCTACAAAAAAAGAACAACAACAAAGCATTAAACATCACTTCGTAATCCCTTACAATATCGATCATACTTCACATATCGAGAGACTAACTGAGAGGATCAATGTCTATTATTCCCACTAGGTATAGGTGTGTCGACTAGAACAAAAAGGTTAAGGTCTTTTAAAATCACTGAAGCAAATTAAGTTTTAACATCAAACGCATTTACTTACTTTCTTTGGACCGAGTTTCATTTTGTTAAATTATTTAAATCCGTTTTAATCCATATGTTGAATTTTAAAAGTCACTCTCCGTAAACATGGTGTGTATCTACCTTTGTACCGTGTTGCTACGAGAGTTAGATACATAGGGATTATCCTGGCCACAGGTTTGTATTTTATTAATCTGATAATCCTTAACCGTTATATGTCGACCACGTCAACTACATTGAATGATTTAAAAGGAAGGAATTATTTACATTAGTAGTAAACATTATTAAGTTTAGCTACCTTTCTACCAAGGGATAATTGTTCCATTAAAAACACGAGTAACAGAAACATGATTATATACATAGAAATTGGACACGTCTTCTTTCTTTGTCTTTGTTGACGGCAGATGGACCTCCGATTTATAGGCATTTCTCCTTGGCTAACTACTCTTAAGTGTAATCGCCTAAACAAGATAGTCTTGCACCAATACAAAGTTTAAGCATTATATAATGGTTTGATATGACCAGCACATTCAAAACCGGAAGTGCATTTTGTTTCATTAGTAAATAAGTTAAATTATTATTTTTCTCCAAAATGGTATTCAAACCACATTAAATTAATGAACTTTTGTAGCATATTAGAATTATTTTCCTGTATTTAACTATTTAAGATGGACAGATAGGTCGAGGTACATCCAAGTTGCCAATCTCTCTAACAGGTTTCTGCTAGTAATTGATTTTATACAACCCGGTACTCTCAATGTATAACAATCGTTAACGCTTATATATATGATATCAAGCGTGGGATCACTAAATAATCTTAAACTTCACGTTTTGCTAAGCCAATGGAATGACGTAACATTTTGTAATGCCATTAAGACTGTTTTAGACTTACTGGTAGTTATACTTTAACGATCTTTGGGTAAGGACTTAATTTAAATTGATAACATCCAATGACCATCTGATAATTACATTTATAGTAAATATGCATGCAAATAAATAGTTTAGCTATCTTTCTATTAAAAAAGCTGTCCTGTCACATTTTTCAAATGAAAGGTTTGAGTTGATTTCTCAGTCAGGCTTCATGTTTAACTTATTTTAAACGTTTTGTCAACCAACATTTTAACTATTGAGCAGTTGTGTGGGGAAATACTTGATGGGAAAGTGTGATTTTAATACACTATCCTGTGATATGTTTAAACTGTTGAACTGGTTACCTTTTTCTAAACGTGTTTTATACAACCAATCAGTTTTTTTGTATACAGTTTAACATGGCTTGGCTCCAGACTATCTGAACACTTTTAAATTCACTTCTGATGTACAATCCAAATCTTCTAGATCAGTCACAAATAATATATTTTATCTACCGTCATTTAAAACTAAAACATTTCTGGTAAATTTTACCTACCAAGGTCCTTCTACTTGGAATGTTTTACCTGACCATGTCAGGAATGCCAAATCATTTCTATCCTTTAAACAAAGTGCAAAGCATTCTACTCATTCTAATATACTATTAGCTTATTTTATCTTCATTATAGTTTGACTGTGATTTATGCTTTGTAATATGTTTTGATTTTAAATAATGCACATATTATGTATACTTGAACAAAAATTTGACGAGTCTTCGACTCATTTTATCATCAGATATAAATAAAGACTTCATTATTATCATTATCATATAGTCTGTACATATTCAAGTGATCTGCTTCTGCAGAAAGGTACCATTGTTGCGTTGTGTTTTGGCACGTTCAACAATAATATAAAACTAAACACCATTCGTAACCGATAATTATGTGAAATACAAGCAGTTACTACGAAAAATGTTTCTTACACATCTTCAAGTGGTTTAAGGTTTGAGCATGTTATTTAGACTACGTTTTAGTGTAATGGATATTTCACACTTTTTGAAAGCCGGTTTGTGATGTGATAAGGCAGTGTTGTTGCATCACTAAGTTTGAAGTTATAGAAAAAAAAATCATCAACTGTATTGACTCTCGCCATGTCACAACTCTTTTTATGCCATTCATAAATCGGTTTTTCCATACCAACGTATTTGTTTGTTATTTGTTTTGGTTAAATAAAGCCATTATAACGCACCTATACTATACGAAAATATCCTTGAAGCTCACAGCATTCATAAGAGAAAATTGATCAGATTGTCAGTTAAAAAAAACTTGCATTTAGACTTTCATATGACACGGACGACGTCAAGTGGACATATATTTGAGCAGAAATGCACAGAAAAAAATTGCTTGCTCTTAGACATGTCCATTGTTAACAAGTCAATATATAAGGTGTTTATATCCCGCGCTTTGCCAGTTGTTCATAGGTTAACGTTTTGCATACTACAACAGAAAAAATACCCTAGGGCTTCAATATTAATTTGTTATGGAAATCCCTATCAGTAACCTGATTATAGTGACCTCTATCTCGCAAGTGAGATGTACATTGTTTTATGTTAAACCAAATAACAGCCGTCTGAGATTCCAACCGTGGCCGAGAATATGGTGTGTGCCTTACAATGTCACCAGGCTAGTTGTGCAGCATTTGTGGTAGATGGTATTGATCGTAGGTGTAAATTCGTGCAGTCATCCAGTAACCCATACAGTGATCTGTACGTTTCCGGAGATATTGGGATGTGTCATTTTCTACCAACAGGAATACCTTCAGGTGTCTACACTATAACACCTAAAGACACTGCACTACTAATCTTTACTGTGATATGGATACTTTCGGTGGTGGCCATGGATGGACGGTTATAAAACAGAAAAGGTTTGACTGCAGTCAGGACTTTAACAAAAACTGGGAAGATTACAAACAAGGATTCGGCACTCCCTATGGTGAATACTGGATCGAGAATGAGAATCTGCACTTGCTGACTTTATCGAGTTCATATAAACTTCGCATAGAGATGGAGGATGGATCAGGGTTAACCAAATATGCCTTGTATTCAATTTTTTCGGTGGTATCTGAGAGTGAAAATTATACCCTTACAATATATATATGCAGGTGATGTTGCGTTCAATTCAATGGTTGAACATAATCTTGTGCCATTCAGCACTGCTGATAATGACGAATGTAGCGGTAACTGTGCGGTGAATGACCACGGAGGATGGTGGTACGCTGGCTGCAACAGGGTTAATTTGAACGGGCTTTATGATCCCTCAACAATTGGGGACTCGGCAGTCATGTGTTGGTTCAGATTAGCATTGAAATCTTCAAAAATGATGATTCGTCCAATTTGACATCAGTAGCAGATTACAGTAGGGCAAACTTAACACAGTCGTATGTTTATTAACTGATTGTCGATGTTTTAAGACGAGCTAAAGCAAATGTGTGCCGTTTTGTCAGCACATGCAACAATGATTTTTTCAGGATGATCTTCGCAGACGATAGATCAGGTACACTAGTTTAATCAGCAAATGGTTTTGAGATATGGTTAAATGAAAAAGTATCACTCTATAAATATTAATATTCTATAACATCAGTGTTCACGAATATAAGCAGCTTACTTAAAATCGACACGTCTATATTTCAACGCAGATTGAATGCAAAAAAATTTTTGTATTCTGTATATTTATTATCTACAAACTGCGTATGCTTACTTTATATATAATTCTGTAGCAGGTTTTAATTGTAAATAGTAAAATAGTCGCCTTGGAGGGAATTTTCTATTAATTCAGCCTGTAGAGCGACGGACCAGTAAGTCCCGGATCTCCCGTTCCAACCCAGCTGGCAGCACACATTACTCTTGCCCCGTTATTACGTTTGGTGCCGTAGACCGCTATAGGAGATTGGGAAGCTTCGTTGGATAATCAACTGGATTGAAGGGGGTTAAGGTGGGGTGAGGAGTGTAGCAGGTTTTAATTATTTAACTTCACGCTTAAGGGAATTTCCTTTTCGCTCGATCGGTAAAAGAGCTAAGACCGGGGTCACGAGTTCAAGTCCGGCTGGCAGCACTTAATATCAATCTACCGAGGCCTGCTTCTTCCACACTATTTGAGAAAAAGTAATTTGTTAACAGCAGTAGATGACTAAATGTGACAACAAAAATTTGCCTCATCGTACGATTTGTGACTTTTGGTAGGGGTTTTCGCGTATTAAAATCCCTTGTTAACATAGAGCGTTTCAGAGGACCAACATTTACTATGGCTCATTTTATTCAGCGTAGTAAAATACTAATCCTATTCCCAAAATGTGGTATTCCGATGCGCTCGTACTGAAAAATGATAAAAATGTAATCGATATAATATTTTAATTCAAAATCTTTTAGACTGGGTATAAATAAATTTCAGAAATGCCAAAATATTGAGTTTGTATAGCTCAGATGGTTGAGACGTGGTACCGTCTACTGAAGCTAAGTGTTAAAATTACTTAATTGTTTGATGTTTTTTATATTAACAAGCAACATAGATCCTCTATTTTGCCATAACAAATATATATTTTAAATCAAATGTGACATCAGAAAAATAAAATCACAAATTAAGATGATGAAAAAAAAAATTGGAAAAAAATGTCCTTGTGATAATCTATGCACGTTTTGATTTCATATCTCGTGAATACACTGTGTCACGCCAAACCTTATATATGTAGATTCAGTATAGATTTGGAACTACAATTAATACAATTTAATTTTCGCAGCGATCACATCTACTATGAAGGAAAAATGGCCGTTTATCATGCGAACAATGAAATAGACTACTAGTGGCCATCTATTTTGGTTATTAGTCCAGCAGATTAGCATATATAAGAATTGTGCACATTGTGGTAAAAGCACCAAATTTGGCACAATTATTCTATAGGGTATTCTGATTAATTCGAGCGATGGGGGCAATCTCCATATGTCACTTGACCACCATGGCGGCTATTTTTCAAAATGGCCACCAACTCATGTTTTTTTTCATCAACATATGATATTCACGTACATTTGGTCGAAAGTTTATTATCAAAATCAATATTTTGGTGTTGTTAAATACTTACAAATATACAAGTGTATAGCAAGAATTTACTTAAAAACGCTCTGAAAAAACGGCATTAGAAAAATTGTAATAACATTCAAGGTTATATACATGTATTGGTTCATAATTAACTGGGTTTTTTTTTGTTCTCGGTAGTGAAATAATTCTTTATCGGTGATTTTTCTAAGCAAAATTAACTCTTCCTGAATAAATATTCTAGCTGTTCTTCATATTATGGCAAACATCCATATTAGTACCTTTGAAAATTAAAGACTGAAACAATAAACAATATTGGTAAATCATTTGGAATATGATTCAATGTTTGAGTAACATTTTAAAAACTGAACTGTACATATTGTGTTAAAGCTTTTTTGTTAGCCTGACGAGGATAATCCTATGTGAGACAAACATTTCGGTGACAGTCAAGGTGATATCACCTTTATGAAAATAAAAGTGGTTGAAAGGATCATACACTGGGTAACTTTCAAAATAATTTGAAATTTTGTAAAGTTATCACAAAATCAAGTCACATTAACTGGTTAATCGTGGTACTTGGAGCGGAACTAGTGAATCAAAAAATATGCTAGTATATACTGCATATACTAGTAGTCAACCAAATTTTATATTCTACAAGCAAACTTCCGACGAACTTGACCAGAAAATCCATACTGATGGTATACACATTCTACCAAAGGAGCACAAGGCTTTGCATTCTAATGCAGATTTGTTACATTTACAAGCTCGCTTGCAACCTTTCTTGCATCCACAGTGCACTAATTCCTGGCATGAATGTGCTGCCTCTGGAAGCTGCGTCCACACTGGTTGCCATGCGTTATCTTTGCCTTTTGTCCAGCCAAATTGATCTGGGCACGGAAGGTCTGGCATTAACTCAAACGTATTACTACACACACATCCTCCCTGGTAACATGCTCGCTTGATGTGTTCAAGTAACGCCGCTTTCGTTGGTGGAATGGAATTCATGTCCCTCCCTTTCCGGGCAAACAACTCCTTCCGACATTCGTTGACGCACTCGTGGACACTGGTACGGTCATACATCAGAACTACAAAACGCTCTAACTTTGGCAATACTGATTCTATAGTTGCCAGATCCTGTTCTCTACGACTCCGACGAATACGGCGGTTACATCATCGTCAGCATATCAAGTGTACCATGCAGTTTTCTTTCCTTTTCCTCCAAATGATGACACCGTATCACAACCTGAAAAGGCATGGAAGAACTGAAAGTGCCTTCGACATCACTGGGCCGAGGGTGGCGGCTATCTCATGTGCTGGAAGGTATCTAGAATTCTTACCAGTCCCGACGAAAATCCAGATAGCTGTGGCTGCTACAATTTGCATTGCATAAATTGCGAGTTAATATTTTTGTCAGTCCCTTGCTCACCGCATCTTTTAAATTAACTATCATACGAGTGTCCGACTTCTCATGGCCACATAAGGCTAGACCAGACACATCGATGTCTTGAGGGTTGCAAAGCGTCTTATCTCTGTAGGTGGTGATGATCTCCTTTGCGTCTTGGGATAAGGTTGTGCCTTCCTGCGCCAAATATTCGAACAGCTCTGTTTTATTCTCATTCACACGAAGGAACGATTGCCAGTTCTTTGGAATACACGAGTCGGACTTTACTCGACGACTGTTACCCGTCCTACGCGCGCATCTCGCTCCTGCTTTGAGACTTCCTTCGATGTTGCTGTCCAAGACAACATCTAGCCTCTGAGCTGAGTTCAATTGTTGTGAAACATATGGAAGAAATATCGTCTTGGAATAACGTTGACAACGACAGCGCCATCCAATATAGTCATGTTTACTTTTGCAGGTTTTTTTTGTACAGGTTTCAAAAATGGTTCTGAGCACTTGGTAAGTAAGTCTGATTTTGTTCCATGACGGATTTCGCCATTGTCACTGACCGATGGCGGAAACTTTTGATTCTCGTATTCAAAGAAATCATCTAGGTCTCTTCCTTTTGTCTGGCACGATATGTATAGCCTGGAGAATAACGCGCAATCGCTTTTCAACGCTGACATCTTCTCTTTGTCTTTTGAAACGCGTTTTGCGTGCGGTGACAAGAAGGACAAGCTGTTTCTCTTTATTGATTCGAAGATTGGAACATTGCTGGTTTTTTAGTCTGTCCTACACATACTCGTGATGTCCAATTGTCTCAGAGGTATAAGGGGAAACTTCGTGCGAAGAATAGCTGGAGGAATGCTTGTGTACAAGACTGGGAGACTTGTCGAGAGGCTCTTCGATGTCCGACTGGTAACGTTGTCAAAGTGAGTAATACAATGTATCTGTCGATATGGCCAACATTCTGTCATAAGAAACTGACATCTAAGATGGAACAGGGTATCGATGAGGTCCCGCTTCCTATTCTGACAATGAACCGTTATACCGAGATACACGAATAGAGGCGTTCCCCTACTCACATGATGTCACTGCGTACCAGAACTTTTTTCCCGCCCTTGAATGTGTTATACATCAGTATTTGTGGCACTTAACTTTGCCAGAAGAGCTAAATCTTGGAGCGTTATAGCACACTTGCGAACACGTTGATCGATAGCGAAAGTCGATGCTTGGTGTAGTTGTGCAACTTCAGACTTTTCACCACAAAAGAAACAGGTTGATGCGCCAATGGTGGTTTTACATGACAGGCTTCTTCTGGTAGCTTTTTTCTCAGATGGACCATCAACTTCAAAGTCTTTTTTCTAATGCCGTTTTTCAGCTCGCTTCACTTCGTTTGTATTGTATTTTATATAGCACTATCTATGCCTTTTTGCTTTATTCTGATACAAACCATTCCCTATACCACTTCCATTATCGAGACGTATCAAATTTATTGTTTTAGGTAGAATGTGAAGATCGTCCAACCTCAGAAGATTTTCTGCTGATGTTTTGTAGCCGACAACTGCATCAGATCATATATAAGTAGCAGGGCAACGACATTTGTGTCAATCTGGCATATCACACACACTTCCCAGTCAATCAGAGTACTCATACGGTTCGACGTCGAATCACCATATTCCTTTTTAGATTGCAGCTTGAAGATTTTGTCAGCCGCTATCATGTTAATTTTTGCATTTTATCTAGTGGTTTTTAATTAGTTCTGAAATGACAAGCAATTGTTAGATTTGTATATTTGTTACTGAATTTTTTATAACCAGCCATTATGCAAACAGTTAGCAATTTTTGTAAAATGACTGAAAAGTTCATTTATTGTGTATAATGACTGACATTTAAGCAAGTCATTATACATAATGACTGATTATACAAATTACAGTAACACATATATATAGTATAAACATATGTAGAACAAAACTCTTTTTTTAACTTTTCTATTTGCCGCTTCTGGGTTGTTCCGGTGGCGTCTTGTACATATTTTAAATAACTAAAACGAAATTAAATCATTAAATTAAGTAAATGCAGTAATAAAAACAAGCGTTAATGCACAAAACAAATAATCAAAGTGTCTATTAAAATCACCATAACAGTAAAATCAACCGTTTTGGCGGCCATCTTAGAAAATGGCCGTCATCACCCTACACCGGAAGTTATAAATTGCCACCGTCGCTAAAATGAACGAGTATACCCTGAAGAACATCTGTGTCAAATCTGGTGCTTTGACCACCTTGTGCAATTCTTCTGATAATCGGTAGTTATCTGCTGGACTATATGAGAGATCCATAATAAATTACGAGACATTTTACCAGTAGTGTATTTTTCAGTTCGAGCAAGAGCCCTGGGCGGCCTAGGTAGTGGCGAGCGGAAAGTGACCATGCCTCTTTGTGAAATGCTTAACTTTTATTTCTTTGATAAGAAATGCTTTATTTAATCATTTATTGATGTTGATAGATTTTATAAATCGATTGCACCCAATATCAATGAGAAGCAATTTAACATGAAACGCGTTCTAGACTACCTAATAGTTCATGTATTTTCATATATACTTGTTGAACACAGATAAACACATGCTACGAAATATATCAAACGGTTAATGGCAGTGTCAGCTTTCGTGATATCAATTTTTAGGAAGATGTGCAAAATATAGCGGAATTATGGTAGGACTGATCTTCAAAATTATTATAATATTGGTTTCCTTGGAAAATCTATGGTTGTCGACGAATTCACAATACTCCCAAAAACGTTATTTTGTTTGATAAATTAACAGCCAGGGTTGTGCAAGGACGGCCTGTAATGTTAGTAAGACAGTGTCAAGGGTGACGTTAGAGGAGAAAAATAGGAAGAAGAGAACAGTTTTCGGCGGCATGCTTCAGTGATATAACACGTTAAAAGGGACAAGAGAGTTAGGATCATAATCAGGGTCGAAAGAAGCGGGGGGAGGCGATTGCCCCCCGTTCCCCAGGGCGGGGGGGGGGGGGGGCAAATATGTCTTTTTGTCCCCCCATTTTCGCCCAGTGAAATGTTTTCAAAAATGCACATTTGAAAGAAAAAAGGTCGTACTGCACATTTTTGTACTTCATTTTAGAAAATTTTCTGCTGCGCGGCCTGTTTTTTTACAACGTTCAAGCATGTAATTATATAATGATCAAACCTTAAATAATGAAAATTCAATACACACGTACTAGATTAAAATTTTCATCAAGGGTTTATACTATTTCAAAAAATGCTTATTAAAAGATTAATTTGTTTATTTGTCTTAGCAAGACAATCAATTTATTATTATTTTGACTTACACAACAATGTGAAGATGGTATGAATCAGGTGGCGATGGTAGGAATCCGGTATGTTAAGATCGAGCTGGGTTGCATAATGGTATGACGACACTCACAATTAACCATTATTAAATGTAGGTAACTTTAAAGCGAAAAAATTACCGTGTTAGAACGCTTTAAAATCATTAAAATACATTGTAAAACTCAGCTCAGCCATACAAAATCGTAATATTTTTTCTCTGGGAGACCCCCGAACCCCCTAAACAACAAAATATTGCGCCGAATAGCAAATTCATCTAACTACATCGTAAAACTCATCTCAGCCATTCTAAATCGTATTTTTTCCCGAGGAAGGCCCCAGGACCCCCTAAACAACAACAAAAACCACGCCTTCGGTATTCTCATATACAACAAAATGCATCCAAATACTCATCTCAGCCATTCTTAATCGTATTTTGTTTCCCGGGAGACCCCTGGACCCCTAAAACACCAAACTTTTGCGCCTTCGGCGCTCGCAAAATCATCAATTTACATCGTAAAACTCATCTCTGCCATACTAAATAGTAATATTTTTCCAGGGGATACCCCAGACCCCAAAACTCGCACGCTTATTTCCGTATTCATTTATTTCCTGTTAGCGACGCCACTGTCCTGAGATGTGTACAAGGATTATATTTAATGATATGTGAAAAAAGTATATCTAGTATTTCATGTGGGTGCGGGGCTCACGAGGAAAACAAGAAAACACAACCCAAACATATCGCAGTCTCGCACGCACCATGCACTTCATACACGCAACACACCGCAAACATGGGAAGCTGTCCTTATATGACCCTGGCTATTAATAGGAGGTTTATCAATCAAACAAACAAATAAACAAAAACTTTCAATGTTTGCTACATGCATACACCGTCCTATGTACTGTTTAATTAAATATCATGTATCTGATATAAATATCCACACACACATACAACTACATACGAGACTTATATATTGTACATAAAAGAGCAAAGTAAAAGTATAAGGTAATGGAATAAAGGAAAAATAGCATCATATTGAAATATGGAAATGAATAAGATCAATTATATTGCACTGAATAAAAATTGCAATTATGTGACAAAACTTTCAAGTAATCTTTGCGCCCTCTCATACTCCCTTAATGTGTCTAATTGTTTCAGGTGTAGTATTGAAAAATACACAAATATACTTTGATTTCAAACAGAAATATAATGGATGAATCTGAATTTGACCAATTGACAATTTGATGTTTTTCTATCTCTGAGAAAGAGTTGCATATTGATAGGCATATACGGATAAGCAATTTCTTTTCTTTGTAAATTATATGAAGAAATTAATTGTTTAGTTGCTAAAACAAGACTTTGGTACACATAATTATTTTTCAATTAGTTAGTGCTGTAAAAGAATAAATCATCAAATAGACAACCAGAAGACTGATTTCTAATACACCCGTGTCATATTAAAATATATGTTTTACTGCTTCTCAAAATGAAAGTAAGACGGGCATAGTTCTGAAAATGTCTTGAAAACGCGAGTATGAGTGTGTCTCTTTTCAGTCATCTTTTCCTACACTGATTCCTCCCAGCCATGCATTATGGACTGAAACACTTTGGAAAGCAATTGATCTCGTGCAGTTCCTTTACGGATTTGTCCCTCCGTAACTGGTAGCTTATCTGGTTGCGACATATGTACAGCATTGATAGTCTTGCCATCCTCCTCATAATCTGGACCTTCATCTTTTAGAGGTAGACGTGACAGACTATCCGCGTTACCATGAGCTTAAATGTTCTTATATTCAATGTCATATGTCAAACCAGACAGATAGAGAACATAACGCTCCATACGTAAGACTGTTGTTGACGGTATACCCTTCTCTGTACTAAAACTTGCGACAAGTGGTTTGTGATCGCTGATCAATGTGAATTTGCGTCCGAACAAGTAGTCGTGGAAGTGTTTTACATCCTATTCGTTCCCTCAAGGCTTTCTTGTCTATCTGGGAATAGTTCCGTTCTGCTGCGTTCAAAGACCTTGAGGCATATGCGATGGACCTTTCTGATTTGTCCTCCATTATTTGAGATAGACTGCCCCGAGTCCACGGGGAGACGCGTAACAAGCAAGTCGCCGCGGTTTCTCCGGATCATAGTGAATAAGTACCTCAGTAGACGTCAGTTTTGACTTCCTAAAAGGTTGACGATGACTCTCATTCCACACCAATGTTTTGTCCATTTATAGTAGCTTACCATAATAGTTCACTAAACCTAAGAATGCTCGGAGCTCCGACACATTGGTAGGCCCTGGTGCCTCCAACACATCCTTCACCTTCCAGTCGGATTTATGTAATCCCTCGGCGTCAATCTCATGACCACAAAATGAAAGTTTCTTCATAAAGAATTTACATTTTTCTTTCTTGACTAGCAGTCCATATTCATCAAGTCGACCAAGAACTGCTTCGAGGTTCCTCAAGTGTTCCTCGTCGTGGCGTCCAGTTACAAGCATGTCATCAGTGACAACTCAGGTGCTCGGATTGCTTTAATGGTGGGCCATTTTAGGGTGATTTCTCTTAGCCAATCTCCTCCAAGCAGGGATGTTCCCCCTTTGGGTATAATGCACAGTTTTAGGTCCTTACACTATCCCTCATAATGAACATTCACATGAGAAATTCCTGTGAGTTTTCACCTGAGATAGTTCTCAGATAGACTTGAGTATTTGACTAATCTGCCAAACGTCCGGCTAACTGTTCCTGAAATACCTTCTTAGTTGGTTACCACCGATACAGTAGTTCCTGTGTCAAGTTCCATTTTATGCCGGATTCCATTAATCTCCGAATAAAGAGTGCTTTTCCTGTGTACACTTGTGGATTGAATATCAAGGCTAGCAATCTGAATTTCATACTCGCAGTCATCGTGGTGTACCTTTTTCTGTTGCGCTGATTTCCATACCTTTTTGATGTAACCCTTCTTGTTACACGCGAAACATGTCTCATTTTCCATGGCTATGCCTTCGGATGAAGGTTACCTAAACATCTGTAACATTTACTTGAGCTGCTGGTGCTGGTATGATAATGTCCATGTGTCCCTTGATTAGGTGCACAAGAAGAATGTTTTTTATGTTTATTGGGTTTCTGGGCATGCGCATAAGTTCCTCTTAACTCTGTGGAGTCCTTTTCGGCCATTTCGATCGCTATAGATAACTCGATTGCGATGTCGTACGTCAAACCTTCCTCGGATAAGA
Organism: Argopecten irradians; assembly: GCF_041381155.1. Lineage (NCBI taxonomy): Eukaryota > Metazoa > Mollusca > Bivalvia > Pectinida > Pectinidae > Argopecten > Argopecten irradians. The sequence continues at coordinate 25,073,915 of NC_091135.1, read as the reverse complement.
GTTTTCGTTGGATGTTTTCGCTCCGCTATCTGATACTTATCTGGCTCGAAGTGCGTCCTGCAGTGAATCACCAAAATCACAGTGTTCAGACAGTTTTCTGAGTGATACAAGATAATCTCGGTTACTCTCCCCTTCCTTCGGTTCCCTCTTATAGAAACGAAAACTTTCTGCAATAACGAGTGGTTTGGAGTTAAAGTGACTCTTTAATGGCTCGCACAATCTATCAAAAGATTCTTCCGAGGGTTTTCGTGGGGGCTGTAAGACCCCTGAGAAGTTGGTATGTACTTCCGCGCACAAGGCTTAAAAGTGGGCGAACTTTCTTCTTGTCCTTGTCGTCATTGCATAAGAAATATTGATCTAGGCGCTCCCTATACAAGTCCAACGATACCTAACACTGATAGAACGTGTCAATTCTTCCTATTCGCCATGCCATCTGTGACACAATAATCAGCTGATTTAGCAAGATAGTTTGTACCGTTCGTTCTAAATGTTCCTGATGCCAGCGTTCATTAGAAACACGTGTTTTCATCGAATAAAGTAATTTCGGCCCATTTAAGCCAACAAATGATCTCAACTTACAGTTTTACCACCTTGATTTTCTTCCGAAATCCATTACAAACAAAACTACAGTTCATTCACGTCCCCGTCGCCAATTTGTTGTGTTTGTGGTGGGGTGTGTGTCTGCTGACGAACAACACATTAGACGCCATTCTGATCAATTCTGAAATTATTTTTATTACCGCAAAACAGTGAAGAATTTCACTTTAGGGTATACACTAAAAAGAAGCCGGATGCGGACCGAATATACGGACTCGATACAACAGGCTCTATATCACTACACAACTCGTTTTACTTTTATTATATATTCAAAAATAGAATAAGTCTCTATTTATGCATGTGATTATAACCACATTAGAAAGCTTACTTTAGGGCTTATAAAAATAATGGTTTGGATTTGAATGTTGAGTTCATTGAGATTGCGTTTATACATATCAATGTTGTATATGAATACAACCACGTCATTGTCGGTGAGCTGGGTCAGTTTTTGTACCAACATGCACACGCGTTTCTATATAAATGACCTGCTTGTATTATGTGCCTGCTATTCTTCACCTTGATATATTTACTCTTAAGTTTCATGTGGTCTACTTCTAACCTCTGTCTTTAACCTACAACTTTTTGACCAATACGTTGTCTTATTTTAAGCTCGCGATAAACATATCAGAATATGGTTACCATATTATGGTTCGTCATTATGTATGTATTGACTAAGTATGTGTCAAGGTACATTCCTACGGATTTGGATGACGGTACAACGAAGTCAGATACACGCTACAGGGGATTACTGGATTTAGTGTCCATGACATCCACCGACCAACTCCACCAACACCAACTAACTACAATTTATTTATACAAACACACAATTTTACATAAAGAACAATTAATTTAACTATAACCATATACAGCCAGTCCCCAAAGAATGCACTGACATTGATTGTTGCCTCAGGCATGGTGGAGGAAAATAACAAGGGCAAACCACCGTGCGGACAACAAACAGACATTGCCCCGAGCAGGAGTCGAACACTTTACTAAACCGAGCGGTTTGCAGCTTACGCTGGAATGCGTATTGCGATTCCTGCTAGCACATTAGCGATCACAGCTAGTGAGACACTTGAATCGCAAATGGTTCATATTTAGAATTACAACAGACACGCAATGTCATTATCAACAATCATCCTAAATCAAATGGACCATGCTGTCTTTTTATCGCGGGTTTCTGAAGAAGAGCACCACCAAAATATAGACTTGAACAGAAATAATTGAATCTTGAGAAAGGATTTTCTTGACAAATACGAGAATCCTTTTTAAACATATGCAGGACTATCACAGTGATCATGCTATTAAAGGCTTTTACATGTAGCAGACCCTTTAAAGTATTAGTGGGGGAAAAAGAGTTAACGACCCACAGCATGATTGTAAAAGGCGATTGAATTTAGGATCCTTTCTTTTCTTCCTAACTAACTGTATTCTTCCTATTAAGTTATCCCTTGACATCGCTTCACTTTTGTTTGGCCTTCTGTTGAACGCTCGCCCCTGTAAGAAAAAAAATTACCTATCAATCAAACGCAAGCATAGAGAAAATTAAATTTATTGAACGATAAATGTTGAAGTAGTGATGAGTCTAAAGTGTGACATTGATCTTTAGGAAAAATTGTATCATACTTCTGATAGGCCCATGGTTTTTTTAATGCGTATAAAATAGGGCTGCTAAAACAATTATCCTGCCTTTGGGTAGGAGTTACAGAACCACAAGTTGTAAATGTAAGTCGGAGCTTTACGTAGCTGACAAAGCCTGATCATGGATATCTTTACAATTATTCTTGCTATTGTGGTTACTACTTGTCAAGTAAATTGTACTTTTTATAGTTTTAAAATAAACGACAGCTTCACTTTGTCGCCGTTTGAGAGTTCAACTGTGGTCGAGAGGATGACATGTGCATTGAGATGTCACGAAGCCCTTGCGGTAAATGGTAACTATCGTATGTGTAAATTCTTGCAGCCAAACCAGTAACCCATACGGTGACCTATATATTTCAGAGGACATCAGAATGTGTCATCTGTTACCAACAGGAACCCCTTCTTGTGTCTACACTATAACACCCAGTGACCTGGTAACTACCGGCGTGTTCTGTGATATGGATACTTTGGGTGGTGAGTGGACGGTTATACAAAATAGGTTTGACGGCAGTCAGAGATTTAATAAAAATTGGGATAAATACAAACGGGGATTTGGGTCTCCCTTTGGTGAAATGAGAATATGTACTTGTTGACTTCATCAGGTGCATATGATCTTCGCATAGAGGTTGATGATCATTTACGGGTATCCAAATATGCCTTGTACATGACTTTCGTAATTGCGTCTGAGAGAGAATCGTCCAGCTGACAATATCTCTATATGCAGGTAATGTGTTGTTTGATGCCATGTCTGCACATAATTTGAAACCATCCAATAACGCCGATAAAGATAATGATGCCAGTGAAGCTAACTGTGCGATGACTTACCGGGCGGATGGTGGTACGATGACTGTCACAGAGTAAATCTGAATGGAAATTACAATACTTATGTAACATACGGTGCCACAGCCATGTCCTGGTTTTCGCTTGTGTCGATAAAATATGATGTACTGTCATCTTCAAAAATGATGATTCGTTCAGTTTGATATAACGATAAAGAAAAGGGAAAATAACCCGTTCCAGTATCAAACAGATAAACATTTTTTAGACAAGCATAAAATGAACATATTCAATTTTATCACATAATCGGCCTGCTATCCAGTGATTTCGCCGGTGTGATATTTTTGTATATGTCTCCAGTGTAATTTGACCTGGAGCAATTTCCCTTACCTGGAAATTCATTGTGACGTCAAAACAGAAAAAATAAAATAACGTCAGGAAAAATGGCGTGACGTCAGGATTTTGAGGACGGTGAGACAAAATGGCAGCCACTGCTGGGTTTTCGGAATATTTTTTGACGTAACATTCTTTAAAATATAGGTTATTGTAGTCATGTGATAACAAGTATCCTAAATTTGTGTTAATTTCATATGCCAAGGCTCACAACAATAACAATTTCTAAGAATCGTTTCATACAATATCATATGAAATAAGCACTCATTTAAGATCCTGTATGTATCTATGAGAATGACTTTATGTAGACTTTCCATCTACAAAAAAATGATAATAATGATAATAAAGAAAATATTCTAATGGATATGGAAACCTAATACATACCGCAACATAAATGATACTCGGATGTTCAGAAATATATAATATAACCTATATTTTAGTTTACTATCATCAGATTGTGGGCTATTCAAATTGCCTTTTGTCCGTTGTCCGTCCTTCCAGATGTTCCTTCCATCCTTCCGCCCGTTGACAATTCTTATACTGCTATTTCTCCGAAAGTACTGAAGAAATCTGTCTTAATTTCAAATGAGGGTTTTCCGTAGACCCTAGTTGTGAATTGTCAGACATAAATCATTCTATGATGGACGCCAAGATTCCTCTGGAATGTCTTTTAATATTTCGATCTTGATGGTTATTTCAAGTAATTTATGTTTAAATACCATATATCATCTGTAAATGTTGTAAAAATTTCATTGATCACTATATAATAACCGTCTTTATCATTTTTGGGGATATGGGGTAATTCAAGTTTCTGGTAAGTTAAGGACTATCTATCTGATATGTGAAGCATCGGGCCGATATGGAGTGCTATGGGTGTTGATAAATATGAATAAATACGTAATTAAAAAACAGTTTAGAGCATTTGTTGAGTAGTTATTAAATGTTAGTTAGAATTAAGGATAGGCGACAATTCGATCCGCGAGTAAATAATCCACAGATCGGGCTAACCATTTTGATGGATGTTTCCCTGGAGCTACTGTAGGCAGGTGGGCCTGATAGACCAAATAATTACGTCTCACATTTCCCGTAATGGACCGCCCACTTTCTGACAAGTTGGTAATATATGGTCATGTAATAGAAACAGCAGTTACAATTCATTGTCTTACCTTGAAAAATATATATTAGATGACACAAACGTTGATCTATAAATAAATCGTATAGGTTAATAAAACATAAATGATTTTTACCACCAAGAACTCATTGTAAGACATAGGTTTGTTTCCCTAATATTGAAGAAATGTACAAAGCTGCGACAGCAAGGCTCAAAGCCATTATAATATGATTTTACATGTACTTATTTAACTTTGTGCTTTATATAGTATTGACGCTTATTACAATAAAATTCAATGCAAATGGGTTTTTTTATGGTTATAATATGTTTATAGAACCAAGGAACCTATACACTTGTGATATTTGAATGGTCACATGTCAGACCAAGGTTTCCGAACCAATGGTGTCTTTTATAGTTTACTTTTATGTTTTCTTAACTAAAAATAAAAACAACTTTTGTTCTAAACACCAGTGTGCCATTTGTGTATGCAAATTATTCAATAGTGGTACTATCATGATATATTATGTTCAATCTAGCTTCTAAATTTTGGTATTAGACATACGGGTAGGTATTGTGTTTTATTGACCTGTGGCACACACTGATTTATGTAAGGAAGAGAATATAAAGGCCTTAGGTCGTCCGACGAGATATTCAAGGCATGATTCATCATCGCCTAGTTGTTCAAAACTATTAGATGCGTATTTTATCGGCAGATTTCGTTCACAAACTTTTATTCCCAATGGATATGTTCCGTGTGCTTCTCTACGTAGCGGTCACTACTTCTCAAGTGAGTTGTACATTGTTCAATGTAAAAACGAACGACAGCTTCACTTTGTCGCCGTCTGAGATTCCAACTGTGGCCGAGAGGATGTCGTGTGCTTTCAGATGTCAGCAGGCCAGTTGTACAGCTTTTGCTGTAGAAGGTTACGATCACACATGCAGATTTAGCCAGCCAAACAGTAATCTATACGGCGATTTGTATATTAACGTGGACATCGGGATGTGTCATTTCCTGCCAGCGGGATCTCCTTCGGGTGTCTACACTATAACACCCAGTGACCTGGTCACTACTGAGGTGTACTGTGATATGGATACTGTTGGTGGTGGATGGACGGTCATACAGCATAGGTTTGACGGCAGTCAGGACTTCTATCAGAATTGGGAGGCATACAAACACGGATTCGGCTCTCCCTATGGTGAATACTGGATCGGAAATGAGAACCTGTATTTGCTGACCTCCTCGGGTTCATATGAACTTCGCATAGAGATGGAGGATATTTCACGGTCAACCAAATATGCATCGTATACGATTTTTTCGGTGGCATCTGAGAGTGAAAATTATAACCTTACAATATCGGGATATACAGGGGATGTTATGCATAATTCAATGGTTGAACATAGATTTATGCCATTCAGCACTGCTGATAACGATAATGATGGAAGTAGCGGTAACTGTGCGGTGAACAACCACGGAGGATGGTGGTACGCAAGTTGCCACAGGGTAAATTTGAACGGACGATACGATCCATCAGCAAGCAATGACGCCTCGGCTATGTGCTGGCAGCGGTTTAAATCCTCCGAGTTCAATGCCTTGGGGTATTCGAAGATGATGATTCGTCCCTTGTAATATCATCAGGTGTATGTTGGAAAATGTGTAATGTTTTGAAAATCTACAAATTTATGTTAAAGTCAAATTCCTGAATCAACCAAAATCAACCGTTTCCAGATATTGTACTCATTTTTGTGTTTGGTTTTGTTGGACACAGTAGTAACAGTCAGAGTCCTTGGTTAAGACGAAAGAAGACGGAGTGGATCGGTACATGGCAACTGCTTTATTTGGGTTTAGAACTCGAAATCCAGGTGTCGCAGACAAGTGATAATATGCCGTAACCCCCTTAATCACTTGGCCGCAATTTCTTTTAATGCCATAAAATGTACTGTAGACAATGAATGACATCACGACCTGATGGTGGCGTAACAAAATAATTAATCCGCTTGATATGTAATAGATTTAACTTGGTTTTAACGGTAAACGAGTGATTTGGTATATATGCGTCACAACGTCAATCCACATAAATCATCCATACCGATAGTAATGATTTTCGCTGTGGTTTTGTATTCGCAGTCTGAAAAACGCGAATATAGCTACATATAAACCCCGCGAAATAAAAGCACTTTACAGTAAGTAGTGTTTTCTTATCACATTGTATTGTTCTAATGCTTATCTTATACCGACCAAAGCTCGCAAAATAAATAAAAGAACTATATTCAATTTAAGGTGGTTCGATACAGTTAGGCCTAAAATTTTTCCCTCGTTTAATTTTCTTTAAAGATGCTCCACCGCCGACAGAGCATAAATGATATTCATTATTTGAACAATAATTGGTGTTTTATCGTGTATATATATGTCTAATTAACACAAAAAATAATATAAAATAATTTATTTTGCCTTTGGTGCATGCACAATCAGTACTTCATTCCATATACGATATAGTGCCACGGATTTTTTTCGGGATGCAATTAATTATTTTTTCATATTTTTATCTTGAAGTAAAATTAGAAGCTCAAACTTTTCAATGTTGGTAATGGTGTAAAGTACCTAACTTTTGTAACTGAAGAAAAATACTAAATCGTCTGCTCCTGTTTTTAATAGTGAAAAAAATAACATATGTCGGCGGTGGAGCATCTTTAAAGTTTGCTCATTTAGAGATTGGTTGATAACCTGTTTATTAAGGCTTTTATTTGAAAATTGACCGTGCGGTTTTGGAAATATTGTACTCTCAATAACCCTACTTTACTGTCTGTTTTTCTCAAAATACAGATTTACACACATATTTAAAAAGGTTGATAATTGACTGAAATATTACAAACAACAACAGTTTGTATCTTTAATATGTAAGTTTATATGGCTTTCAATGACTTGAATAACGTTTCCACTCTTAAAAATACAATAATTGTGAATTTTACACGCGAATGCGTGTAAATGAGGCCTAAAAAGGGCCATTTTTTGCATTTGAATTTCAACTTAAATACTTAATTTTAAAAAATCGTGTCGTTTAATTTTCTTTATTTTTTGTCCACATAATAAAATAGTTGTTTGGGTTATGATGAAAGAATATAAAAAAAATTGACCGTGGAATGTTTTAGTAATTAGCCTTTCTATACCCCTACCCCCTAAAAAATGACTTTTTTCACAATTATATTATTAGACCGAATTCGAGCGGTAATATTTTTATAAAGAACATCTTATATACATGTATTGAATATTAATAAGTGTAATAGTTTGATAATATAAATTGTTAAACCTGTTAATTTTATGTCACGATGCCACCGATTTGATGCTATACAAAGCTAAGAAATGGCACAAATAAGCCATTATTTTGCCTGGATATAATATCTGAAAAATGAATATGGAAAATTCTGTGTAAATATTCTACTTCAATTACCCTTTACACAATCCATGATTTTATATTGTTTTAGCGGAAAAATATTTTATCAATATCCATTTTTCCATCGTCAAGATATCTTAGCTTCAATAGTCGTTTGAGGCAGATATTCAAGCATAATTTTGAATTTGGCGCCAAAATTGTAACCATGAAAAGCGTCTACGTGACAACAATCGAAGTTGATAACTTCAACTTGATCACAACAATGTCGATAAAATCGACCCAAAATACACAACTGTATGTCTTTGTATGTTTTTTTTGTGGAGATATCTGCATATGTAATACATGTAGATATATATTTATTATCCGAATTAAAATAAAACAATTTTTTGGATCCTCAATATAACCTGTACGGCAAGTGTACAGTAAGCCTAAGAAAAAAATCTCTTATTCCGAATCCTCGATCTACGTTCAGCTGATTACTGTAGACAGGAAAATAATTAGTCTATGCCTACATGTACATGTTTAGTTTCTATATCACAGATATAATACTGATGTTGACACTAGCTTACATGTGCTTTTCGTAAGATAGTATTTGATCAACTGAATCAGAGTAGCCTACTTCCGTGTCTTTCTCAAAACGGGAAATACATATCATGCATCATCTAATTACAGTAGTTAACAGCCTGTGTCGTATCGTACATGTATTCAGTAAATAAAATCTTGTTCCCCGAACGTGTTAGTGTTTATTGAGGATCATATTAGCTAAACATGATACATGTAGACATCTACAACATGTACAAATTGAACGAAAAGTAGGGGTAGGGCGATGGAGAGATGAAAATATTTCTGTATCTGTAGTTTTATACTAGAGTATTACTCGGCAAAATTGGAATGTCTTGATTTAATTTGCATCTCCCTTAAAACATATGTTTATTAAGTGTCAAATATTCACAGTTTAACGGAGTTGAACAGAAAATGTTTTAATCACTTGATTGTTATGAAATCTCAGTTTATTCAGTACAAGATTGAGACCGTATCGGCATATATCAGTCCGTTTGTATGAGTTATGTAATGTGCTTCTCAAAAGATACATGTAGCTTCATGTTATATTATCCTAGCCCAATTCAAAGATCTGACAAGATTATTTTTTCTAGTTTGTCGAAACTAGGTTCTACACCTACCGTACAAACTTTGATTTTCACCCGGTATCAAGCTTTCGGCAAACCGAACTAAATACAATATCGACAAATACGCAGTTTATCGACTACACTATCCTGATTTTAACGTGAAAAGGTAAGATATCGTTAGACGGATAACATATAGATGGCTATTCTTCATAATCTTAGTCACAAAAGAGTTTTCATGTGCAGTTCCGAATATACTCATTGACCCGAGGAGGTCCGAACGAACGGCGCATTCGACCACTGTTCGGAACGTCCTTAAGTAATAGTTTTATGCATTTTTTATTACGAACCTTTGGAGGAAACGATTTTTAGACATTATGTTAGATCTATTTTACATTTTGTTTTACTGTTTTTGTGTTTCATATATTTTTTTTTTACTTTTGGATTGTATGTCTTAGATGTAATCCACATAAAGCAGTGACAGAAACGGTGATATGGATATTTTATATGTACAATACATTCAATCTTTACAAATCATATACATCTTGGTTCCATTACACCGATTGATTTGCATGAAATTTCATTTTTCGAGTCTCTTTGAAGACTTAATTGTATTAAGGCTTATTTTGGTATAAAGTGTTGAAAACATAGTGTACAATGTTCAAAATGACTATACCGCAATTTCCAAAAACACACACCCGCACTTCATACATATAACACACTGCATCCATGCATATGGCAGACCGCCATTCATCCCATAACTATACATGTTTCACAATGGAAAAACCATATGATATATTCTATAGCAGTTGGTTATCGTTTATGTTTACCATCTCAGTGTGTAAACACCTACGGGGCCTCTGATTGGTCACCACCAATATCTCTTGATTCCGATGGGCTTTCAACTACGGACTACAATTCATACCGCATTTTCTTTTTTAAATATCATTCTATTTATTGTATAACATGTAATTGCTTAATGAAATCATTAAACAACAGCATATTCGCTCTCTATTTCGGCACTATCTTTTATGGCGGAAAGATACCATAACACATTGTGATAAGTCAACGTTATAGGATAAACATGCTTCTCTACGCGTTACTGTTTTTATCATGTTTATCTAACCTCTTGTTAGCTAATTTTCAAATCTTCAAAAGACACTCGCTAAAGCTTTTGAAAATTTTCAAAATTTGAAAATTAACTAACTCGAGTTCGATAAATATGATAAACAACAGCCTCTTGTTGAGGAATCTATATGTTAATTGTAAGAAAAATCACAAAGTACTTGAATGCATATTTCAAACAGTTTATCAGCAATAAATAGTACATAATGAACAGTGAATGCTATTTAACAAGAGGCCCAGAAAACCTCTATCACACACACCGATATGTTTTATTAGTTATATGTGCCTACGTTATTTCTTTTTTCGTTTTTTTCAGTAATGAAAATATAAGCATTTACAACAACAGAACCACGATGGTAACCCGGTAATGTAATGTCACATCAGGTCATCGAGGTCGAAGACGACACTCTGGCGAGAAAGCACGCACAATGAAAATGATTATCATTAAGAACTAGTGAAAGAAATATGTGACACTGTAGTAACCATCTTATATTTCCTTACTTTATACACAGGAAATAAACAATGGATGTGCTCGTTCTAAAAGACACAACACATTTCGAAAAGTGTCATGGTATTTGCGGAATTTTAATTTGATACCCTATAGCTATTAGTTGGCGTTTTGCTGTAATAATTCAGTTTGAGAGGCTACTAGTCTACAATATTTCAAAAATGAAAATGAATCATTTTGAAGTCCTACTTAGATATTCAACCAACTTTAAATTCAAATTTGTTAAAATATAAATCGTCAATAGCCAATGTTATATTCAGGAAATTCCAAGACACCAGGAAACTGTAGTGTCAGTGGTTCGGAAAAAAATAACAATCATATGCCGCATCCGGTGATGTTTTGTAAACTAAATGATGGTATAACAACAATTCTCTTTTGCATTTCTATATATTTTTATTGTTGTTGTTGTTTTAACTGATTGATAAGAGGACAAATAACTGATTACGAATAATAATTTGTTGTTGGGAAACAATATTGCTGCGTCAAGCCAAATATGAAAAAAAATGCTGAAAAATTACCATTTTTGAGCTTAAAATCATATTTTTTCATTTCCTGCGTTCAAATCACTGCATATATTGGATTATTTGGTCCTGACATGTATTTGTTGTTCTATTGTGGTCATTTTGATACCTCATTTGTCTACTTCAGTCGAAAAATGTCAATGTTATGACTATTTTTCATTTTTCAGTGAATTTCGAGATGGTGGCCATTTTGATGACGTCATAACCGGATTTTATACGATGTTAACATTGGTTTTTGTTGTTCAGCAACACAACACAATTTATGCTCTATAGTTCTTTCCCTTATGTTTGTTTGTTTGTTTGTTTGTTTGATTGATTAATTAACGTCCTATTAACAGCTATGGTCATGTAAGGACGGCTTCCCATGTGTGCTGTGTGTTGCGTGTATGTTGTGAGAGGTGCGTGTTTTGGGAGACTGCGGTATATTCATGTATGTCTTCTTGTATAGTGGAACTGTTGCCCTTTTTATAGTGCTATATCACTGAAGTATGCCGCCGAAGACACAAAGCAACACACTCTACCCGGTCACATTATACTGACAACGGGCGAACCAGTCGTCCCACTCCCTGTATGCTGAGCGCTAAGCAGGAGCAGAAACCTTATGTAAATTAAGATGAACACATATTTTGAAGAAGTTACTTCATCACTTCATAATTAATAATATCAATGGAAAAATGTGAAAATAAAAAGAAGACTACAGCTTCTTTCCAATGGAATGTAGACTTACATATCTCATTTAATACCTATTAGATACATTGTACATTAAATGCAAAGTCAACGTCCTATCTGATTTAATTACCTACTTATTGTAGAATAATCAAAATACACCCCTTTAATTCGAATAGTAGGGGACAGATGAATAGTTCGAGGAGTACAAGGTTGTCGGCTTATCCGAGGTTGGTCACGATGGATCATCGATAGTCAAAATTATAAAATAAGCGTTTGAAAATGCTGACGAGAAAGTAACTCAAATGTCATCCACATCAGAGTAAGTGATCGTCATCTAGGATATATTATCACAAATCATTAACCATCATAGTTACGGACAAATAACGATACCTATTGCTAACTTGTAAAAGCGTCAGGTTACATGTGTTCACGAGGAATGTTACGATTGGTAGGTTTCTATTCACATGCCACATTTACCCATCCGAAATCTAGAATGTTAACCACATTTCAATATTTACGTCAGGTGAGTTTAACAGCTACCCCGAGATCAAGCCTCTAAGAACGGGCAAACGACAGTCTGGCCTAGCTCGGTAAAAACCATAATCAGATAACTATATTATACCGAATACGTAGGATTCAACTTTTTTCAATGGCGGGAATTTTAAATCGGTAAACGTAAATATAAGTATTAATTACCAATTTTGTTGTTTGCATTGACTGAATAATCTCGTGCAAATGATACATGAACAAATTTGAAGTTCACTTCATTTGTGCAAGATTAACTTTCTTCATCAGCCAATGCCATCAACGAAATTCACAATCTATCCTTAAATATCCTTTATGCTGAATTGCTTGTTATTGTAAATTCTTATGTAATACACATTGATGGAGAACAGAAACTTTTTCTAGCTAGTGTTATTCCAGAGATGTCATTTCAGGTTTCACTTTGAAGGATATGTTCTCAACGAAATCACTTTCTTTTACAAGTAGCTTATTTAGACCAATGATTAAAGCAGTTATTTCAAAATTTGAAAAAAATACTTATCTCGTGTATTTCAATTGAAATCTACTCGAGAGTTCTTTGGCACTAGTCAATTTTACTCGAGATATGCATTATTAAAAGAGACCGTTTGGTGTGCAGTATATAGCGCACTATAGTCGACATTTAATCAAAATCTCCTTCTCTGATTATAAAGACTTGAAATCTAATTTGGATGTTTCTTCATTTTTATTTGGGAAAACACGCCATTGATTAAAATACAGATCCTTATATTCACTATGCAGAGGATCGAGAACACTATTCAAGATGACAAATGGCCACATTGGCACTAGAAACTGGGGACGAAAAAGTAAAAGGCTGTCTTACTTTGATATGTAGTCATCAAGTGAACAAGAAAGCTTTGCATATGTCTGGGGCGAAAAAGACGTATTGATTTTGTAAGGTGTAGAAACATTTGATATTAAGGTCATCTAGTGACCCCTTATGGTTTTGGATGATCCTCTATCTTGGTTATAAGGAAGGATCTCTGTTTTAATCAGATTGGAAAACACGTATACATGACTTACCTCCAAATGAATATCGTTTATATTTTCCTCTATATAGCAGTCGTGACTACTCAGACGAGTTGTACATTGTATAGTAGCAATACAAACGACAGCTTCACTTTGTCGCCGACTGAGATTCCAAAATTGGCCGAGAGGATGTCTTGCGCCTTGCGATGTCACCAGGCTAGTTGTGCAGCCTTTGTTGTAGATGGTAACGATCGTATGTGTAAATTCGTACTGGCATCCAGTAACCCATACAGTAATTTGTACAAGTCCGGCTATATCAGATTATGCCATTCCTTACCGACGGGGACTCCTTCGGGCGTGTATGCTATAACACCAAATAACATGTTTATTACGTATACTGATGTGTACTGTGATATGGATACTTTAGGCAGTGGATGGACGGTTATACAACAAAGGTTTAATGACAGTCAGGACTTTGATAAAAACTGGGAAGATTACAAACAAGGATTCGGATCTCCCTATGGTGAATACTGGATTGGAAATGAGAATATGTATTTGCTGACTTCATCGGATTCATATGAACTTCGCATAGAGATGGAGGATGATTCAGGGGTATCTAAATATGCCGCACATTCTACTTTCTCTATCGCATCTAAAAATTGAAAATTACATACTGACAATATTTGGAAATACAGGAAACTTACATTTCGATGCAATGCAATTACAAACCTCCATGCACTTCAGCACCGATGATAACGATAATGACGGCAGTGTGGTTAACTGTGCGGTGATACACCATGGAGGATGGTTGTATAGCAACTGTCACTTAGGGAATCTAAATGGACGATACGATCCAATAGCATTCGATGACCATCGACTATGGGTTGGTTTAACTTCAATTCCCCAAAGTACAATTCATTGAGGTACTCAAAAATGATGATTCGACCAGTTTGATATCAGAGATTGGTTTTGACGACATGAGACAGCTTAATGAAATCTTTTCTATTGTTTGTCATATAACATTCATAGGTTGATCATCCATTCGTATTTTCCATTCATCATAAGTGAATTGTAATATAAACGATTGAGGTGAAGAAAATAACAAACAATTGGGAAACAGATTGATTGTCTTATGTAATTCAGTTACATTAACATTTAAAAGGGGACTTTTAAACTTAGATTGTCTTATATATCCAGCATTACCAAGACTTTAAAATGACTTTAACCTTTCGGCAATGAAGGTATACGATTAGTTTGCATTTCACATGATACTCAAAATCAGAAATCCTTTGAAAGCCTTAAACTTGTGTCCGTCGGACATTGACTATGTAAATTACAAAATGTCTCGCACATTTGTTTTGTGTGTTTGGTAGTAAAACGTTTTTCTAGATAAAATGCACGTGTATATAATGTAGCAATGACACAATAAAAAGGCTTCCACCGAGTAACTCTCTTTTTCCCTACATTTACTAATGAATATCTACAACTATTTTCAGAAGTATGACAGAGTATAATTTTATAATATGTGTTCAGCAACCTTTTAGCATGAATTAATGGCGTAGTGTAGAGCATTATATAACATGTAAATCATTATTTGAAAATTTCTGAAAACTTCTTGACTCGACTTTGGACAAAAACGCACAAACAGGTGCAAGTCAAGTGATGTCTTTCACATAACCTTGAAGTAAAGCGTTAAAACATCTACATCACTTAAAAAATCAAAAGCAATATTGGCATTGACCAAGCAG
The DNA here is from genome assembly GCF_041381155.1 of Argopecten irradians. Lineage (NCBI taxonomy): Eukaryota > Metazoa > Mollusca > Bivalvia > Pectinida > Pectinidae > Argopecten > Argopecten irradians. The sequence goes on along the minus strand of NC_091135.1, from coordinate 25,058,800 downwards.
GTACAATATGTATGCTTATCCATACACGCGCCGGTTTCCCGTAATAACCGATAATAACACAACTAATAATGCACCCTTACCCTAAACTGTCCCTTTCAAATCTGAATATTAGAAATGTAAACGTTTGTCAAGATTAATTTCAGTGAAAGAAATTTTGAAGTATGGAAATAATTTTTTCGCATTTTGTCTATGTTTCGCTGTAGCAAGTCTTCAATTGAAAAAGACCCATTCCTCTTTTTAATATATCAATCATTCTTGTTTCTTTTTCAATTGATATGTACTAAATTCAAGTGTGATCATATACCTTGTTATATTTCAATTGATCTATTTTATTTTATTTTTCAATTTTTTGATGGAACTAAATTTGGTAGAAAAAGGAAAAACATTAAGTATAATTTGAATATATTATCTAGACAAACGTTGAATATTTTTTTTTCATTTAAATGATTTAAATGATAAAAGCATTAGTGACTGAATTGTGGATCAATGCCTATCAAAAATGAACAGATTACTGTCGATATCTCTGGCTCCGATCAAAGCAACCCATTCATAATGAACGACCTTACCGACTTCCTTGCCAGTTTCAATGAGCAGAACTGACGTCATTTGACAGTGTATTTGTGTTCTGGACCCATTTGTTACTGTACCCTAAGTATATGGTATTGATTTTGTTTTTTTTGAAATTCACTAATTTGATACACAATAATATTGTGTACGTATTGAAAATGCAAATCCTAAGTTAGTACTAAACACGGTCTTAAAGTATCATGTTTTATTACAAAAATCTAAAGCCGAATATCGTGGCTTGTTGAAGCTATTATTCAGATACCGATTAATTTAGAATTGATATTAAAACGCATGAATTATACTCAGACCTTTCCCAGGACAGACATGATTTGTGTAATAGTCCGCCAACGCACCCTTGTTTTGATTCTTCAAATAATTCATTTCCTTGATACTTTAAAGACGAAACGTCGGTCATGTCCAATTTAAGAGTTTGTTGGCCTTCGACCAAAGCTGTGTTATTACGTAATTTGCACGTTAGAATGTTTGGTTGTTAAACCAGTATCTTTATCATTTCAATAATTTTAAAGTAGAACCCAGTGGATAAACGATGTGACTAAAGTAAACATTAAAAATAGTTGAATCATGACATGTACGTAGCATTTTTTGACAAGACAAACAATATACATGTATGTGTAAAATCAATATAATTAGATCCGATCATAATACCAGCTACAAGTATACACAGTTAAGATAACATTTGTAATCGTTTATTGAAATTGCCATATGAAGATATTGTTTATTTGTGTTTTGAGTGTATATATATATAATATTTTTCATACAGTTATTACGAGTTCATAAGTTTCCTGAAAACAAATTTTGCGTTTTGAATTGTAGTTAATTAGTTATTTCAATCCGACTTGTTGTCGGTAGATATTTCACAAATAATCAGCTTCACAAGACTTTTACTATTATCACTGTGAGTTTTATATGTTATAACATTTGACTCGGCTGGTGTGTTCGTCGAAATGACCATGGATAGTATGCTGCAGGGGATTAGAGAATGAAAATACTAGATCGATTCCGTCTGGATAATTTAGCCAAAGAAACATCCTGCACTATGTATATGATACATCTTCAACACTTTTTTTGTATTGCAATTAAGTAGATCAATAAAAAAAATGTGGCTAAGCATTTAAATAAATGTGCGTTAAACATCTGCCAATCCGACAATTACCATATTCCCGTCTGAATACAATATACATTTTACAAAATAATGATTTAGTGTGAGGGCTACATATCAGATTTCATAAGTGCATTGAGTAAAGATTTTTGTAATATATACATGTTTGTTTCACATCTATATATCTCAACAGATTAACATTATATCTGCGAGAATTTGATTATACATTTAAACTGCATATATATTTTGAAAACTGCCAGTCAAGGTCCCAGGATTAAATAGGCTTGAAATCTTTACATAACCTCTTTGGAATAACTTAGAGATCTAGAGACGTGAGAGCACGTGGGACGAGAGTTACCAAGCTCGTTCAGATCAATGATCATGACCTCCATTCAAGGTCACAGGGGTCAAATAGGTTAAAATCTTTTTACCAACTTCTTGTGAATAACTAAATATATATAAGCGGCCTAGAGACCTGATATTGGGTATGTAGATTGTTGGGATGAATGGCTATCCAGTACTTTTACGTACTTTTGAGACCAAAGTCTCATAAAATAGTTTGGAACTTTCTGAAACACAAATATTTGAAGGAGATCTGTGCCTTACCTAGAATGGCGGTTTCACGAGGACCTTTCATAATGTAACAGAGCGAGAGTAGTGCGCCGCCAGCCGCGCACGAACCCGCGACTCCGGACTTACTGGTCCGCCGCTCTACCGACTGAGCTATAGGGAAATTTCCTCTAACGAGAAGATACAAGCCGACCGTATCACTATGCACAATTAAAATCTGCTACAACAAGATAAAAGCTACCATCCAAAATTTTAAATATATCCAATTCAAGAGATGACATTAGACCACCCCATAATTCATTAAATATGGTATTTGAATGCAAATGAATGGTTGTTGTATCTGGTATGGAAGAAAGTTTATTGCAACTGTGTGAATCCCGTAAGGGATTCTCATAAAGATTGCAAACAAAATTTATTTCACAATGCGATATTGATATCTTTAAACGTACGATCCGATTTGTTTTCCGAGGGATGAGTTTTCCGAATCAATACGTAACGTCGGCGTCAAAATAGCGTCGGGTTTTCGCGACATTTTCGGATTTTTTTCTTCGTAGAGGTATGAAGAAAAACAATCGGCCAATCTCAAAATCGGTATTAGTGTGAAAACAAAGAAATATATTTAGTAACTTGTGAAAATATTTCTTATGTGGTACAAATTAGGTTTATTTACAGTGGTAACATAAATAGGTTTATGTCAGGCTGTTTGATTTTTATTTTCTTACACTATAAGTTTGGCCCTGCGCCCATTGAAGTGTTTACTAACAGAATCTTTCACCAATTCGCCCACCTTTTCCAATAATTTCCCACACCTTATTCAAAACTACAATGTATGATATCCGTGTATTGGATGTGAGTGGGCAGATATTGTAGTGTATAAGGACAGCATCAGTAAATCTTTGCTGTCCTGTCACCAAAGACTATATTTTCCAAAGCCTCTTTTGTACGTTGTTTTTTCAATTTTTTGTTGATGTTTGTGCCTAATTTTTACCCCTTCTTTGCTATTAAGTTCATTTCTTTGTTCTCCAATCTTATTTCATTGATGTTTATCAATATCAAGAAACACACATGAATAATTAAAAAGCCTTTAATAAATTACATTAATAACAACTATTGTCTCAATTATTATTCCTTTGAGTACAACAAACATAGTATCGGTCACTTTGCTCTATATTACGAATACGAGATGACATAAAGTGTCCTTTATGTTACTAGCGTAATTGTATGGCACTATTATTTCTTCTTGGTATAATACATATTGATTTCAATATGATAATGCTATTCCAGAGCTAACGGTTCAGTTCAGAGTTTTCAAGGATAATGTTTCTAACAAAATCAATTTACTTTGTATATACCTTATCTAAGGGTCAAATTTTAAGAAAAATGGTTTAATGCATTTCTACTGCTATTCGAGCGTTGCTTTAGGACTAGTTAATTTTGAAACATTTATTTTCTTAAATCTGACCAGTATTTGATTTAAAACCAATGCGTGCAAATAAGGAAAATGTGCGATGTAATTGTGAGTAGTCTATAGCACAATATTGATCAAAACATCGACGAAAAGAAAACTCTTCTCTGATAGGTCCATAAGTGTTTGGTTTCTAAGTACGAGAAGGATTTATCCAAAGCTTTGGCAGTTCCGCAGAACAGGGGAATGGTATGTTGAACTGGAGACACGTAAGGTGACGTACTTCAAAATAGATATGGCTATAATTTTTCTCTGTTTTGCAGTCGCTATTTCTCAAGTAAGTTGTACATTTTATAATGTTAAAACAAACAAGAGCTTCACTTTGTCGCCGTCTGAGATTCCAACTGTGGCCGAGAGAATGACGTGTGCCTTGAGATGTCACCAGGCTAGTTGTGCAGCCTTTATTGTAGATGGTAACGATCTTATGTGTAAATTCGCACAGTCAACCAGTAACCCATACGGTGACCTGTATATTTCAGAAGACGTCAAGATGTGTCATCTTTTACCTACAGGAACCACTTCAGGTGTCTACACTATAACACCCAGTGACCTGGTCACTACTGAGGTGTACTGTGATATGGATACTGTTGGTGGTGGATGGACGGTCATACAGCATAGGTTTGACGGCAGTCAGGACTTCTATCAGAATTGGGAGGCATACAAACACGGATTCGGCTCTCCCTATGGTGAATACTGGATCGGAAATGAGAACCTGTTTTTGCTGACTTCCTCGGATTCATACGAACTTCGCATAGAGATGGAGGATGATTCAGGGTTATCTAAATATGCCGCGTATTCGACTTTCTCTATCGCATCTGAAATTAAAAAATTCAAACTGACAGTATCTGGATATACAGGAGATGTACTTTCCGATTCGATGAACGTACATAACTTGGACCATTTCAGCACCGCTGATAGTGATAATGACGACACTGTTGGTAGTAACTGTGCGCTGGTACACAAAGGAGGATGGTGGTATAATAACTGTCACTTGGTAAATGTGAATGGACGATACGATCCAACAGCAATTAATGACCCAACGGCTATGTGTTGGTTTAACTTCAAATCCTCACAGTACAATGCATTGAAGTACTCAAAAATGATGATTCGACCAGTTTGAGTTTGATATCAGAGAGTATTTGTAATCGAAATAGACAGCTTAATTTTTTTTTCCATATAACATTCAGTGGTTGATCATCTATTCATATTGTTCATTCTCAGCAGTGGATTGTAATATAAATGATAGAGGTTAAGACAGCAATAGACAAACAGAATGATTGTCCTAGGTAATCCAGTTACATTAAGATTGAAAAAGAACTTTTAAACTTTCGCCAATGAAGGTATAAGATTAGTCGACATAGATATATCTTAACAAATAAGTTTGATATGTTCCGATAAATAATATCTTTTGTTTTTCTAATAATGATGTAAGCGACATGAGTGTGAAACAGTGCCTTTCTAAAATGAACAGATTTTGTATTTGACTCCGACGAATGCAAGCTATTCACAATAAACCTTAAGGACTCCCTTGCTATTATCATTCATCAGAACTGACACCATTCGGCAGGCTATTTTTATTTTGTACCAATTTGTCTCTGTGTCCTAGATATAAGAAATTTTATTTTTCATGATTTAATGACTTTTATAGACAATAATATTTGATATGTAATGAAAATGCCAAACAAAACATAATATTACTAAACATAATCTGCACATGTCGGTCAAGCATGTCTCTCTAAACTCACCATGTTTTATTACAAATATTTAAAGCTGAAATATCGTGGCGGGTTGAAACTATTATTCACGAACAGCGGTTAGTTCAGTATTTAATTAAAACGCATGGCCTATGCTAAAATCTTTACCAGATGAGCCTCTTAGAAAAATTCATTGTATATACAATTATTTACTTCTATCCTGAATGTAGATATTGTTTTTTAAACAGCTATTACTCATTACAATCATTTACTTGAATAAAATTTCTGCATTTTCAATTGTTGTTGATTAGTTATTCTGATCCGACCTAAGTGTTATCGGTAGATATTTCACGAAAAGTCCTCATCCTAAAAAACTATATGTTGCTGATTCTGATATTGGAGCATACTCACCTCAACATGTAACACTTACTTTTATGCATCCTCCATCTTGTCACATAAACAACAAAAATAGTTTTGTGTGAAATGGCCACCGGATGGTGACATTTAATATTACATAAAATATATAGACAAACAAATAAAAAGTCATACTGACTAAGGCATAGCATTATACATATCAAACAAAGGAGACACTTTGTAAAATAAAGAAAAGCATGAGTGGGGTTTACCAAAACATTGCCAAACATAAAATTTAAAACAAAAAAACATAACTAAATAACTAACTGGAGTAAAATAAAAGATCATGGCTGGAAATATAAATTTATAAAAATTTTCAAAACATAAATTGTGTTGCACAAACGATAAATTTAGGGTGGAAGAGGGTGGGTAATTGCTAAAATTCAAAATTGGAGCTCGCACTTTCTCATCGTAATGGCGCCTTGAAAATTTTTTTCTACCCTATCAGTATATATATATAAAAAGGGAAGTAATCCTCAATAAATTTGGGTACTAGATCAAAGGGAGAAAACTCCTATAAAATATATGTGCAAGTATCGGTATGCATAAATTAAGCTAAGTACTTAGCTGCCTTTTGTGCCCGTTAGGTCGCCATGAATATTTATATTTCTGACGGATGAACTTCATATCAACTGTATGTCCAATATAGCAACAGTTTTTGTTATTACTTGTACTTCCATTAAGATCATAAAAT